>NC_090647.1:368887879-368985376 GCF_040937935.1 Hyperolius riggenbachi | reverse complement strand
CATACTGGTTTTATCATGTATTTTATGGATTAATTAATAAAGATGGACTTTTGAAGGTGCGGATCTTGTGCAGTGTCTGCAAGCACTTGTTACTCCAAAGCTGATCTCTGCATGTCCAACACAGGGGCGTAGGAATCACCATAGCAATGATAGCAGTTGCTATGGGGCCCATAGCCAAAAGGGGCACTCCCTCCCTCTTGGAGCCCCCCCCCTCTTATAAAAGGCCGGCAGCGTCAGGCTTTTCACTCACTCATGTGCCCGCAGTAATTAGAGAAGGGAGAGCTGCTGTGCAGAGACCTATAGGGAAAGCTTAGTTAGGCTCTTGTAGGCTTCTTAGCTTGCTCCTTGCTGGTTCTTATTGCTAACAAAGCACCCCTCAACAGCTTTTTTGAGAGCTAATCTTCTTCTTGTGATCTGATTTTGTGTGTGTGTGTGTGTGTGTGTGTGTGTGTGTGTGTGTCCCACAGACACTTGTGTTGCATAGACAGCCTTGGTAATTCCTACTGTGTGTGCCACTGCCAGGCCCAGCACATTCAGTGACTGCCTGTGTGTGTGTGACAGGTGCACATTATAATACCCATCACTGCATATACCTACGTGTTGTTCACTTCAGTGCACCCACCTACCTACGTGAGCGCACGCAGTGTCACTGTGCCTGTCCGATACTTGTCTGTGTGTGACAGGTGCACATTATAATACCCATCACTGCATATACCTACCTAAAGTGTAGAGAAACCGAGAGCCCAATATAGTGTAGTATGTTAAGCATAAATGAAATAAAGGTTATCGTGAGAAAATTATACTCACAAACATGGGTTACCACAAAGGCAACCACTGTATAGGCAGGTGAGGAGATTAGACCTGTCCTCACTCAGGGATAAGAAGTCGCTCTCTGTAGATGCGAAAGGGGGTAGATCACCCCTCCACCAGGGGTGGACACAGTATAGCAGTAGGAGAACAGAGGCGCCAGCAGGATAAAAGCGGATAAAAACTTTAAAATTTGCTGGGAGGAAGCGGTGGACTTACCTCCATAAAGCAGACACGAAAGACTGTCTGAATAGTAGCAATCACATTTATTAAATAGTACCCCAAAAAAGTGCAACGCGTTTCGCAGGCCCAGCCCGCTTCATCAGGCAATAAACTTGGGGACAAAACAGAATTTCGGCATTAGCAGGTGTAGCGCCTCCACCTACCTGTTCACTTCAGTGCACCCACCTACCCACGTGAGCGCATGCAGTGTCACTGTGCCTGTCCGGTACTTGTCTGTGTGTGAAAGGTATATGCAGTGATGGGTATTATAATGTGCACCTGTCACACACAGACAGGTACCGGACAGGCACAGTGACACTGCATGCGCTCACGTAGGTAGGTGGGTGCACTGAGGTGAACAACAGGTATGAATATGAAGTGATGGGTATTACAAATGTGCACCTGTCACACACACGTACCGTGAACAGGTACAGTGACTGGTGGTATTAAATATCACACTGCGTGCGCTCACGTAGCTAGGTGAGTGCATTGAACAACAGGTAGGTATATGCAGTGATGGGTATTATAATGTGCACCTACCTGTTGTTCAGTGCACCCACCTACCTACGTGAGGGCACGCAGTGTGATATTTAATACCACCAGTCACTGTACCTGTTCACGGTATGTGTGACAGCTGCACATTTAATACCCATCAATGCATATACCTACCTGTTGTTCAGTGCACCCACCTACCTACATGAGCGCACGCAGTGTGATATTTAATACCACCAGTCACTGTACCTGTTCACAGTACGTGTGTGTGACAGGTGCACATTTGTAATACCCATCACTGAATATACCTACCTGTTGTGTTCAGTCCACCCACCTACCTACGTGAGTGCACGCAGTGTGATATATAGAGATGGGCCGAACGGTTCGCCCGCGAACGGTTCCAGGCAAACTTTAGGTGGTTCGCGTTCGCCGGCGAAGACGAACTTTTGCAGAAGTTCGATTCGCCCCATAATGCTTCATTGAGCAGAACTTTGACCCTCTGCATCAGAGTCAGCAGGCACATTGTCACCAATCAGACTGCACTCACTCTTGGAGCCCCACCCCCCTTATAAAAGGCAAGGTTCTCCTGTCGTTTTACTCACTCGTCTGCCTCCAGTAATTAGTTAAGGGACAGCTGCTGACAGACTCTGCTAGGGAGAGTTTAGTTAGGATGTACCATTATGATCAATCCAAGAGAAAAATTAGCTTGCTTAATCTACGGAATTGTACTATATCAAAAGCCAGCTTACATACCATGGCTGGGAATTGAACCCAGGCTGGGCTGGGAATTGAACCCAGGGCTCAGTGTGTGGTAGGTAACTCATTTAAGCACTATACCACCAACAACACTACATGCTGAAGCCAGCCTAGCATTTACCATTATGATCAATGCAAGAGAAAAATTAGCTTGCTTAATCCACGGAATTGTACTATATCAAAAGCCAGCTTACATACCGTGGCTGGGAATTGAACCCAGGCTGAGCTGGGAATTGAACCCAGGTCTCAGTGTGTGGTAGGTAACTCATTTAACCACTATACGACCAACAACACTACATGCTGAAACTTCTTGGAGCAGACTTACCTCCTCCCTCCAAAAGACACACATACATCCCCATAAAATCATTCAACAGCAACTGCATGCACAGTCTTTGTGGTACACAGTCTGTGTGGCACAATTGGTTAGTGTGTTTGGCTATTAACTGCAAGATTGGTGGTTCAAGTCCACCCAGGCCTTTTGTGTTCAACAGTTGTCCGAAGAGAACCCCAGATAGCCAGGTAGATTCATCTAACTCTCCCTCTCTCTCTCTCTCTCTCTCTCTCTCTCTCTCTCTCTCTCGTAGGGATGGTCACAGCTTTCCGTGGAATTGTATTTTCCGCAATTTTAGTCGGAAATTGGTCGTTCCGTTTGGTCAGAACGGAATTGCTTTTTCAATCTGGCGGAATTCCGAAATTGCCTGTGAAATTCTGCCGGTATCTGATGGTTTTAAGATGAAAATTCACTTCAATGGCATCAAGTCCTAGAGAGAGAGAGAGAGAGAGAGAGAGATAGATAGAGATAGAGAGAGGTATAGAGAGAGAGAGAGAGAGAGAGAACTTTTTTCCCTTGGGTATATCACAATGGTACATGCTAGGCTGGCTTCAGCATGTAGTGTTGTTGGTGGTATAGTGGTTAAATGAGTTACCTACTGCACACTGAGACCTGGGTTCAACTCCCTGCCCAGCCTGGGGTCAATTCCCAGCCATGGTATGTAAGCTGGCTTTTGAAATACTACAATTCCCTGGAAGATGAGACCCTCCGGGAAGAGAGAGAGAGAGAGAGAGGAGAGAAGGAGAGGGAGAGATACAGTAAACACCAAAGTCCACCACAGCCAGCTGGACTACTCCCCAAATGCTACCAACACAGTCTCACTCAACACCCCAGAGCCCAGCCACAGCCAGCCAGGCCCCTTCCCAAATGCTGCCAAGACTGCCCCACCCAACACTCCAGAGCCCAAGCCTAAACAATAAACAAATGGCTCCTATAAACCTCGCAGTCCTGATATTGTGCTGATTATAGACTCTAATGGGACATACCTGGACACAAAGAGACTCTTTCCAGTTATGAATGCCACTAAAATCATCTGCTCAACTATTGAACAAGCAGCAGGGGTCATTAATGAGCCTTATTTCACAGACCCAAAACATCTCATCCTGCACACCGGCACCAATGACATTAAACAAAACACCATAGACCAAGAAACCATCACAGACAAATTGTCACAAATTGCAAAAAGGACACAGCTGAAATTCACCAATACAAAGATTATTCTATCTGCCCTGCTCCCAAGAAAAGATATCTCTCACCAGACAATTAAACAAATCAATGCAGAGCTGGCCTCCAATCTAGGATCCTAACCAGGCATACAACTGGCACAGCACCCTACAATCTAAGCCCACCATCATCTGTACAACAACAAGCACCTTAACAAACAAGGAGTCAGCCTCCTTGCAAAGGAGTTTAAGGACATGGTACTTAATAGACCTCATAGACCACAAGAAAGACCTAATCCAACACACAGATGGCAAACTCCAATAAAGTGTTACCAAAGAGAGCACCCACAAAAACAACAAATGTGGAGGAACCGCCTGACCCACAATGGCAACACGGAGCAAGGGAGGGCAGAAACACGGCGAAAATCAGGACTTTGTGTAGCACTTTATATAGTATACTGATGCGACACCCCGATAATATTGAGTCCTATGACAATCCATGCTCATTACAAGGTATACAGACTCAAAATGACATCACTTATTATCAGTAGCTGGAACATTCAAGGGCTGAATGCCTCAGCCTTTGGATCCAAAACAAATGATCCAGGCTTTAAAAAGAGACTTGAAAACATTGATATTTAAATCCTCCTGGAGACATGGACCCGGGCAGAGGATGAATCTCTTGCACCCATGGGATACAGAGAATTTTCTGTATCTTCACAGAAAAACAAGAACGTTAATCAGGGTCGTCGTTCAGGAGGCATACTAATCTGGTACAAGGAGGAGCTTACAGAGCACATTAAAGCTATCAAACGAGGAGACAGCCACATCTGGATCAAAATAAACAGCCCCATCCTCACCTCTTAGTCTGACATGTACATGTGTGCAGCATATATCCCCCCAACAGAGTCCCCTTACTACAAACCTGATATCTATGAGGTCCTACAAAGAGAAGCCTGCCACTTCCAGTCTCAGGGCAGAGTACTCATCTATGGAGACCACAACGCCAGAACAGGCACAGAGAAGGACTATCTGACCTCTGAGGGAAACACATACATACTTGGAGGGGAGAGCTATTACCAGGAACCAATGCAGACAGCAAGAAATAGCTATGACAAGGCAGTAAACTAAAACGGGAAAGCCCTGCTGAACTTGTGTTGGAGCCTCGGCCTATACATAATAAATGGGCGAACCAGGGGTGACTCTCTTGGGAGATTCACTATGAACTCACACGTAGGCAGCAGTGTGGTAGATTATGCTGTCACAGATACAGACTGTTGTATCTTGCAGTAAGAAAGCAGAGTAGATTTTATAAGCTTTATTCCAAGATGTCAGCCACAGAACACATGCTGCTGTACCATCTTCTCAACCCAGTAAGAACCAAGACACAGGAAATAACATACACACCATAGAATCCTAGCCTGTCAGCATCAACAGTGACACCTACAGGTCAGAGGTATGAACACCACATATTCCCCTCTTAGTACAAAGAGTCTTTACCTCAATATCAAGAAAGTAAACAAGAAATAAAAGTGTAAATACATTTCACAATAAAGTACATTGCAATGTAACTACATTACGTAGTCCTTGGTCCACACAGGAGGCTTTCGGATCCTTTGAGTATAAGGTGGTGGTTCAGGATCCTGGTGACCTGTTTCTTGGTTGTCAGTAGGGGTAGGTAGATTTAATGCCTCAAGTGGAACATCAGCAAAGTCATGCCTAACAGGCGCAAGACGACTGGCATTCCATGTGCGTCCATCAGACAGTTTGTAGGTGTAAGGTCCTCGTTGGCTGGTCACTTTAAGAGGATTAGAAAATCTGGATTGACTCTGTTTTATTAATCCGGGTTTTTTAACTCGAACTAAATGTCCACATTGGAAGTGCACTTCTTTTGCACCACGTTTGCGATCAGTATAGGCCTTACTTTTATCTTGTTGCTGCTGAACAGTCTTAGCAACTGTTGGTCGCAGAGGTACTGAACGCTGAGGAAGTGGAATATCTGCAACATGTAGTTTAGTTCGCATCTTTCTGCCGTGTAACAGTTCAGCCGGTGATGCTTGTGTAGTCACATGTTGAGTTGCTCTGTAGACATGCAGGAATTCAGTAGTAAAAACTTTCCAAGATCTTCCTGTAAGTTTCGCAGTCTGAAGAGCCTCTTTAAGGCTTCTGTTGAATCTTTCAATCTCCCCATTTGCTTGAGGATAATACACTGAGGACTTTCTGTGCACAATATTCCTCTGTCGCAAGAACGTTTCGAACTCAGATGAAACAAATTGTGGTCCATTGTCAGACACAAGTTCTTTTGGATTACCTTCCCTGCTAAAGACGGTGGTGAGAAAGGTAATCACAGAGGCAGAAGTTGTATGAGATACAAATGCAATCTCGGGCCATTTGCTGTAATAATCCATTAATGTTATAGCAAAGCGGCAGTCCATAGGTGCTTCTGAGAATGGGCCCACAATATCAATAGCAAGCTTCTCCCAAGCAGAATCAGGAAATGGCACAGGTTGTAGTGGTGGCGTGTGTGTGACAGCAGACTTGTCATGACTCTGACAGGTAACACAAGTTTGGATAGCAGTTACTACTTGGGCATCCATGCCAGGCCACCAGTAGAGTTCACGTAGTCTTTGCTTAGTTCTCACAATTCCCTGGTGACTCTCATGAGCAAGATTTATAAGATGAGCTCTCAAAGCCTCAGGCACAAGCAAGCGATGAGATCCACGGACTATATAGCCATCAACCAATGACAGTTCATGCCTTATCCTGTAATAAGATTTCAGAATAGCACTCAGCTTATTCTCAGTGTTAGGCCATTTGCTTTGCAGCATGTCCCGTAATTGTAGTTGCACTGGGCATGATGCAAGACAAGCTTGTTGAAACTCAGAAGCTGTAACTGGATCCACATCAGTAAATGCAACAACTTCAGCATCTTCATCCAATGTACTTGTGGTCACAGGTAATGGTAGACGTGACAAGCAGTCAGCAGTAACATTTTGCACACCTGGTTTGTATTGGATTGTATAGTTAAAGTTTAGTAGCCTTGAAGACCATCGGGCTATGCGCATTCCTGCTCGTCCAAGCCCTTTTGTAGTAAGCAGTGTAGTCAAAGGACTGTGGTCGGTACGCAAGGTAAACTGCCGGCCCCACAGATACGTTCGCCACTTTTCTGTAGCCCAAACACAAGCAAGGGCTTCTTTCTCAACAGTAGAATATTTCCGTTCAGTCTCTGTAAGGGTTCTAGAGACAAAGGCAACAGTTTTCTCCACCAAATCTGCCTGGCACTGTGTAAGGACGGCACCAAGGCCATAGTCTGAAGCATCTGTAGTAACAATAGTAGGTAGAGAAGGGTCAAACAGTGCAAGGGCTGGACTGTTCACTATGAGCTGTTTAACTGCATCAAAGCTGTGCTGGGCTTCCTCTGACCAGGTCATGCTTGCTTTTCCACGTAGCAATGCTCTCATGGGCTCCACCACTGAAGCATAGTTGGGAATGAATTTCGAATATCATGAAGTAAGTCCCAGAAAAGCACGCAAGGTATGAAAGTCAGATGGAGCAGGAGCATGTATCACTGCTTGCACATGCTCAGGATCAGGCAACAGTCCATCTTGTGATATAATGTGACCCAGAAACGACAGCTGAGTTTGCCGAAAACAGCATTTAGAAGGATTGAGGTTTAGTCCAGCAGACTCAAGGCGATGCAAAACGACCTTAAGGTACTTGTCATGCAGATCCAATGTTGGACCATACACAATGATGTCATCCAGATAACACTGAACACCAGGAATGTTATGAAGGATTAAGTTCATCAGTCTTTGAAAGCAACCGGGTGCTGAAGCCAAACCATAGGGGACACGCTTGAAACGGAACAGTCCCTCATGTGTAATAAATGCAGTGAGATCTCGGCTTTCCTCATGCAACAAAACCTGGTGGTAGGCACTTTGTAGATCCAAAGTAGAAAAGAATTTAGCTCCTCTGAGTTCTGAAAACATCTCCTCAATATGTGGCAAGGGGTGACTGTCAATAACAATAGCTTTGTTTGGTTCACGCAGGTCAACACACAGTCTTATGCCACCTGATTTCTTTCTGGTCACCACAATAGGAGATACCCACTCAGATGCCTCACGTTTTTCAACCACTTCTTGGTCCAGTAATTTGTAAATTTCCTTGGAAACAGCGTCTCTTACAGAGAAGGGTAAGCGTCTCAACTTCTGACACACTGGTTGCACATCTGGGCGCACTCTTATTTTATGAACAAAGTCCTTTGCACAGCCCAGGGAAGCATCATGTAGAGGAGAAATGTCTGACACTGGCTGCATAGGAAGAGTTGGTGCTGTGGTAATAAGACCATCCACTAACTGTAGATGAAGTGCAGCAAACAGATCCCTGCCCAGTATAGCTGTGCCTTTCTTTACAATGTAGAATTCAGCCTGCACACTATTGGAGTGGAATTGTACAGTCACTAGCAGGCAACCAAGCACAGGAATAGGATCCCTGAGATAACTGACCAGCTTCAGAGTAGGTGCAGTAAGTGGTTCATTTTCAAAGCACTTAATGTAGATGTCCTCAGGTAGTATGGACACAGCAGACCCTGTATCCAGCATGAGAGTAATGGAGTAACTCTGATTTGCAGAAGCAGTAACTTGTACAGTGCATAAAAGTTTATCAGGAATAGAGCCAGCATGCTGGTCAATACTTAACACAGTAACCTCAGGAGCAGTAACTTCATGAACCTGTTTAGCAGGAGAAGTGCGGCATACTTTTTCAAAGTGTCCCACTTTGTTACATTTGCGGCAACGTGCAGCTTTTGCAGGGCATGAAGTGTAGTTTGCCATGTGCTGTGCCGAGCCACACCGGAAGCAGTACCCGTTATGTGAATATGCAGCTCTGCTTTGTACTTTAAGTGGATCTTTTGCAGTATCTGTGTATGAAGAATGTGGCTTAGGAGAGGCCCAGTCTGACTTTACCATCTGTATGTCAGTAGTCCCCTGAATGAGGGTTTTTGCATCAGCCATAGCCGATTCAGTGTGACTGGACAGTGTAATAGCTTTTGTCAGAGTCAGATCCTGTTCTAGAAGCAATCTTTCTCTAATGCGGCTGGAGTTTGTCTTTTCCACTAACTGGTCTCTGATCATTTCATCAGCCAGGGCACCAAACTCACAGGTAACAACCAGCTCTCTCAGAGCTGCTATATATTGGACTGTAGATTCACCATTGTGTTGTCCTCTTTGGCGAAATCTGTATCTTTCAGCCACCACATTGACTTTAGGCACAAAGAAGTTCTGTAATGCAGCAAGAGCTGTCGCATATGTGTCTCCAGCGGACAGTGTAAAGAATATGCGCTGGCCTTCTGTCCCCAGACAGTGGATGAGTAAAGCACGCTTTCTATCATCAGAAATCACCTCCTGACTAGCAGCAAGTATGTAATTCTCAAACATTCGAATCCAAGCAGGAAAAGGCATAGTAGGCTCACCCGGGTGTGGAAGGAAAGCTGCAGGCTGCTGGAGTGCTAGAAGAGACATCCTCGTCGCCAATATGTTGTATCTTGCAGTAAGAAAGCAGAGTAGATTTTATAAGCTTTATTCCAAGATGTCAGCCACAGAACACATGCTGCTGTACCATCTTCTCAACCCAGTAAGAACCAAGACACAGGAAATAACATACACACCATAGAATCCTAGCCTGTCAGCATCAACAGTGACACCTACAGGTCAGAGGTATGAACACCACACAGACCCCATAAACATCAATGCCCTCATAGTCACCCCTGAAACACACCTGTCAGACCACAGCCAAATCTTGCTGTACCTGAAATCCACCGATAAACCAACCACACAGCAGCCTCATCAGACCGGTCTCTACAAGCTGCCACCACCCTTCAAATGGCCCAAACAGTCTGCCACCGAATACACCAACATGACCAAAACTGCCAAAATCCAAGAACTGCTGACAAACTTTTATAACAACCCATATGAACCAAACCAACAAGGTGTCAGCCATGCAGTGAAGGACTTCAGTAACATCCTACATACCATGGCAGTACTAGCAGGCTTTACGCAGACCAACTTCAAGAGATCCACAAATAAACAGTCCCAAAAATGGTTTGACAGTGAATGCAAGGCTCTACGTAATTCACTAAGGGCAGCCTCTAACCAAAAACACAGAGACCCCAACAACCGGGACCTAAGGGAAGCCCATGACCACCTACAGAGACAACACAAAGACACCCTCAGGTGGAAAAAACAGAGCCATATCTCCCACAAACTCCAACAGCTTGAGGACTCCCTCCAAGACAACTCATTCTGGGAGACCTGGAACCATATCGGCGCAAAGCCTAAAAAAAAGCCCTCTTCATATCCAAAATGGCCACATCTGGCTCCACTACTTCAGGAACCTCTACAAAGACATCCCAGAAAATGCCCGAACCCTGGAGCAGAAACAAATAGCTGCAAAACTAAAGGACATGGAGGAGACAATCAAGGACTTTCAAAACCCTCTGGATACACTAATCACGGTGCAGGAAATAAGAGAAAGAACAAAGCTGATAAAATGCAAGAAAGCCAGCGGTACAGATGGAATCCTGCCAGAGATGATCAAATACAGCCCCCCAGATATACATGAGGCACTCGCAAGACTATTCAACCTCATCCTGAGTGCTGACTCCTTTCCTCAGGCCTGGAGTGAAGGCCTCATAACACCCATCTACAAGAATGGGGACAGATATGATCCAGCAAACTACAGAGGAATCTGTGTCAGCAGCACACTGGGGAAACTGTTTAACAGTATCATCAATAAAAGGATCCTCTCCTTCCTCACACAGCAGGACATACTCAGCAAAAGCCAAACCGGGTTCATGCCATACCACCGCACAACCGACCACATCTACACACTGCACAGCCCCGCCAAGACAACATGTCCACAGCTCACGTGGCAAAATACACGCTTGCTTTGTTGATTTTAAGAAGGTGTTTGACTCGGTGTGGCACCCAGGCCTTTTCCTAAAACTCCTAGAGAGTGACTCTATGATGTCATCAAGAGTTCATATACTGGGAACCAATGCAGTGTGAAAGTGGATGGGAAGAGAAGTGCGTTCTTCAAGCAGGGTCGAGGAGTCAGGCAGGGCTGCAGTCTGAGCCCAACGCTCTTTAACATATACATTAACCAACTGGCTGTAGCCCTGGAATCCTCCCCAGCACCAGGCCTTCTCCTGCATGACTGTGAGGTGAAGTTCCTGCTGTATGCAGATGACCTTGTGCTGCTCTCCCCAACAGAGAAAGGGCTACAGGACAGCCTGGCAGTATTGGAGACTTTCTGTACCACATGGGCACTACCCATCAACCCAAAGAAGACAAAAGATATGGTGTTCCAGAGGAAGAATGGAAATAAAAACCCCACCTCCTCATTTACATTAAATGGTTCCCCACTGGTGTCCACTAACAGCTACACCTACCTGGAGCTGGAGATCAACCAATCAGAAAGATTTAAACCAGCAGTACAGGCCCTGAAAGAAAAAGCCCGCAGAACATTTTATGCCATCATAAGCAGGGCCGGATTTCTGGAAAGGCCACAAAGGCCACGGCCTAGGGCGATAAAATCAGATAAGATAAGAAGGGCGGCATGACTTGGAGAGAGAAGAGGTCATATGTCAAAATTAATCACCTCTTCTGGTCCCGCAGCGCAGCCAGCCAGCGCCCTGCTCTGCACTAATAGCTGAATTCCAGAGTTCCCCAATTCCAGCAAGTCTCTCTCTCAATCAACATCTGCTGTCACCTCATCTGATGATCAATTCCTCTTATCATGATCATACAAGTTGATGTGAGAAATACCAGGGATTTACATTACAAAGCAGATAGAACTAAGTTCCGCTGAGTTTTTATGCAGGCATTCAAAGACATCAGTGAACCCTGCTAATTTCTTCACTTTCTCCTTTACAGTTTTGACACTGACCCCAGCAGCTATAAATTACACTTTCTTATCTCTAGTCTACTTAAATTTATGGCTTTAGTTTTTTTTTTTTTTCTTCCTAGCCAGCAGTGGTCTCAGTTAACTCTTTCCTGACTCATTTTCTGTTCCTACCATCTATGAGAGGAATAAAAATGCTGTTTGCTTTACTTTCATTGCTAAACTGTCACTGTCACCTGAGCTGTTACTACCTCTATGCTAGTGTGTATAGTTTGGCATCCTTCTCCTTTCCTGTAGCAGTAAAGCATTGTACCATTTTAGCTACAGCGAAAGCAGAGAGTTTTGAATGAGGATGATACCATTTATTGGCTTAAAAGAAAAAAAGTAATCTTTCTGTAAATAAGCCTTCTTAAGACTTTGTTATTGTATACTGTCAATATGTTAGAGCAAACCACCAAATGTACTTTCAACATTCAAAAGAGATACATAGATTTTTCAAATATAAATAAATATCATTCAGATGCTTTAAAGTGGAGCTGAACTCTTGCACAGGACAGAAGGAAAACATAGAAAAATCTACCTTGTATTTTTTTAGAGAGCCTGTGTAATTCCCCCTCATCTGTGTCTAATCTGACGTTGTAATTTGATCTCTCCTGTGTCCCCTGACTGCCACAACATCTAAGCTAATTTGAAAGCACAGGATGTTAACAATATGTCTGCTTCCATGAAAGCAGGAAGTAGACACTGCCGATTGATTGCAGGATTTGTATCAGCTGTAACAAAGAAATGTTTTTTTAAAGGTTATTATGTTATTGTGTATCTTTTGAAGCAGAGAGGAAGTTCTGAGTTCAGGTCCGCTCTAATTACAACCAAACATCCAAAGTGGGTATTGACAGGATGTTTGCTACTTACCTGTTCTCTGTTTCTCTCCATTGAGCTGTCCTGCCACCTGTTTGTGGCGCTGACTGCAGCCAGTCTCACAGAGGACAAAGAAGCAGCACATGCTCTGGCCACTTACGCCCCCTGTCACCTGTTTGTGGCTCTGACTGCAGCCAGTCTCACAGAGGATAAAGAAGCAGCGCATGCTCTGGCCACTCGCACTCCCTGTCACCTGTTTGTGGCTCTGACTGCAGCCAGTCTCACAGAGGACAAAGAAGCAGCGCATGCTCTGGCCACTCACGCTCCCTGTCACCTGTTTGTGGCTCTGACTGCAGCCAGTCTCACAGAGGACAAAGAAGCAGCGCATGCTCTGGCCACTCACGCTCCCTGTCACCTGTTTGTGGCTCTGACTGCAGCCAGTCTCACAGAGGACAAAGAAGCAGCGCATGCTCTGGCCACTCGCGCTCCCTGCTACCTGTTTGTGGCTCTGACTGCAGCCAGTCGCACAGAGGACAAAGAAGCAGCGCATGCTCTGGCCACTCACGCTCCCTGTCACCTGTTTGTGGCTCTGACTGCAGCCAGTCTCACAGAGGACAAAGAAGCAGTGCATGCTCTGGCCACTCACGCTCCCTGTTACCTGTTTGTGGCTATGACTGCAGCCAGTCGCACAGAGGACAAAGAAGCAGCGCATGCTCTGGCCACTCACGCTCCCTGTCACCTGTTTGTGGCTCTGACTGCAGGCAGTCTCACAGAGGACAAAGAAGCAGCGCATGCTCTGGCCACTCACGCTCCCTGTCACCTGTATGTGGCTATGACTGCAGCCAGTCTCACAGAGGACAAAGAAGCAGCGCATGCTCTGGCCACTCACGGAGCCTGTCACCTGTATGTGGCTATGACTGCAGCCAGTCGCACAGAGGACAAAGAAGCAGCGCATGCTCTGGCCACTTGCGACTTGCGCAAGTTTTCTGCTCCTGCCCAGATGTGCACAGCAACCAACGCCAGTATAGTGTTATGCATTCTTGACAAGTACATATATCAGCGTCATTTCTCAAGTATGCATTCCCAGAACACTATTGGCTGCTGTGCACATTCGGGCAGGAGCACAAATTGCAGGAATTATTGAGCAGACAGAGCATCCTCTGATTCTTGGCTGAATGGGAGGCAGAGCAGCACAACTGAAATGAGCCCATTCAAACCAATGATCGATAGTCAGTGTTGGTCAGAATGTTTTTTGGTAGTGGTGGTGGGGGCGGGGGGCGGTAGATGACAGCAGGCCTAGGGCACTGGAAAGTACAAATCCGGCCCTGAACATAAGACATCTTTACCACCTAAAACCACCAGTGAGAGTGTGGGTAAAGATATTCGACAGCATCATCACCCCAATCCTGCTCTATAGCAGTGAGGTATGGGGCCCAGTCACCTACCCAGACCAATCAAAATGGGACTCCAGCCCAACAGAAATCTTCCATCTAGAGTTCTACAAGTATCTCCTCCAAGTCCATCGAAGCACTTCGAACTCAGCTTGCCGGGCAGAGCTAGGCAGGTTCCCACTATAGCACTCTCATACTGGGCGCATATACAGAGCAGCAACCCCAGCACTTAGCACCATAAACCCTCACTGAGCCAGGGGGGCGAGGCCATACCACGCGCTCTCAAGCAAAGCATCAGAAGCCAGCCCAGCCAAGGCCACCAACACAGGCTGACAAAAGCCCAAATAAAACGGACTATAGAAAGCTGCAAGGAACGATACATAGAGGAATGGAGAAGTGACATAAAGAATTCCAAGAAACTCGCTGTCTACCAATCACTACAGAGGGAGTACACAATGGCTCCATATCTGAAGAGGCTACACCACCACAAAGACAGACAGACCCTGAGCCTGTACCGTCTGAGCGCCCACAACCTGGAGGTAGAGAAAGGGCAGCACAGACAGACATGGAAGCCAGAGGAGGAGAGACTGTGCAGACAATGCGACCAGGAGGTCTTGGAGGATGAGGCCCACTTCCTGCTACACTGCAGCAAATATGCACCTGTGAGGACCGCCCACTTCCAGAGACTCTCCGCCCACATCCAGGATCTTACCTCCACAGATGAGAAGAGGAAACTCTACATCCTACTGGGGGAGGAGGAAACAACTGTGCAAATAGCTGCCCGATATGTCACAGCCTGCCACCAACTGAGAGGAACATGATACCACATGGACTGTATTCCCCCAATACCCCCCTATGGACTGTATATCCCAGTCCCCTATGCTGTCCCTTACATCCTCCACACACCTATGGACTATATACCCCAACCCCATATATCCTTCCCTTATTCCCACAATCCTCCCTCCCCATGTTAATGTTTTGTTTTGCTTTGGCAATGCTAAATGTATTTGGTCCTGCCAATAAAGCTTTTTTGGATTTGAATTTGGAGTGAGGGAGAGAGGGAGTGAGTGATACCACATGGACTGTATTCCCCCAATACCCTCTATGGACTGTATATCCCAGCCCCCCATATTGTCCCTTACACCCTCCACACACCTATGGACTATATACCCCAACCCCCTATATCCTTCCCTTATTCCCACAATCCCCTCTCCCCATGTTAATGTTTTGTTTTGCTTTGGCAAAGCTAAATGTATTTGGTCCTGCCAATAAAGCTTATTTGGATTTGGAGAGGGAGAGGGAGAGAGGGAGAGAGTGAGAGGGAGGAGGGAGGGAGAGAGGGAGAGAGGGAGACAGAGAGGGAGAGAGTGAGAGAGTGAGGAAGAGAGGGAGGAGGGAGGGAGAGAGGGAGGAGAGAGGGAGAGATGGAGGATAGAGTGAGGGAGAGAGGTAGAGAGGGAGGGAGAGAGGGAGAGAGGGAGGGAGAGAGAGAGAGGGAGAAAGGAAGAGAGTGAGGGAGAAAGGGAGGAGGGAGAGAGGGGGAGAGGGAGGAGGGAGAGAGGGAGAGAGGGAGAGAGAGAGGGAGAGAGGGAGAGAGGGAGGGGGAGAGAGGGAGAGAGTGAGGGGGAGAGGGAGGAGGGAGGGAGAGAGGGAATGGCTGATACGGCAGATGTCTTGGGGACAACCCCCGACACAGCATCAGGAAGGGGAGGTGTCACGGAACAGCCGTGAGAAAAGAAAACGCAGCCGCAATCGGTTTCCTGCCTCGATTGCCGTTGCGCTGCCAAATCAGAATCTCATGTCTGTGGATTCCAGGCAGTCCAGCCTGGAGGGTCTCTGCTGTCTTCATAAGAGCAGCAGAGTTCTTTTCATGAAACCTGGTGCCTGTGACCTGTTAGCCAGAGGTGTAAACTCAAAGCTTGTCCAAGCTGATTTTACATTCAGATGTTAATTAAAGGAACCAACAGGTCCTTTTCATAAAGGGAGATCCCAGGAAGCTAGTCACAGCTTGACACCAGACAGCCTGGCTGCAGCCTTACCAGGAAGAAATGAATGTATTATATAATTTTTTGCCTATTTGCAGAATACAGTAAATAGGGTAGTTATGAGAGCGGTATCATTGGATCCGTAGGGTCATGCTGAATCTCTTGATAACAGTCGAGAGGGGCCCGGGGCCCCTACAACCCAGGTATGAATCTTCTCAGGAACCTGACCCGCTGCCCTAGCCATGTCTGATGTCATATTAATCTGTATTTTCCAACAAGTATGAATCTGTTATCCCCCTAAATATAACGTGTATCGTTCATGAGTTACGGCATTTTATAAGTTTAGCCCTAAAATCTCTCAGAGGGAATGAACTGTCATTGGTGGGTAACTCAGAGGGGGCCGGCATTGCCACACCTCCAAACCAGCTTCATCAAAAGCACATGGCCGGCAGGCGGGCTTACAGTCCTCCAAATTCCACCTTCACGAGAGCACACTGCCAGCCAGGGGACCATGTGGTTGGCGGCCATTTTGTCTGAGCTGAAACAAAGGACACATGGCTAGCGGCCATCTTGATCGGCTATCTTGTCTGAACTGAACAAAGGACACTTTCCATTTTGCTTGGATTTTAAACTTTGCTGAACTGAACAAAAGGAACTCTACAAGTTTTCCCAGAACGGACATATTTCCACAAACCCTAAGTATTTTCTCCTTTTTTTATTTCATACTGGCTATTACTGTTTTAATAATTGTTGATTTTAATAATTGTCTGTATATATTAATTATTTATATTGCCGTGAATAAAAGACTTCATCAAAGTCATTCACTGTTCCGCTACCCTGCTTATCAGCCGCACAACTGAACCAGACTTTTGAAGATACGCTACTATTGTTGATATCTAGACAGAATAGAGTGTGTTTAACCGTTTTTATTTGCAGGTCGAGAAATAACAAGTTAGTGAGTTCCTCTGTCTCAGAAAACAAAGGTGGTGGCAGTTATACCCTGAAATAGTGTGTAAAGTTGTAATTACCGTACCTCACAGGCTCCCTTCTGGTTTGTCTGCAGCCAATTCCCAACGGTTCCTACGCATTGACTGCAACCAGAGTTCGCACGATCCGTGCGCTGGCACCGTTTGGAAGGCATTTCGCGGTCTGACCACTAGGGCTCCTGTGACATAGTCACCCCTGAAACACACCTGTCAGACCACAGCCAAATCTTGCTGTACCTGAAATCCACCGATAAACCAACCACACAGCAGCCTCATCAGACCGGTCTCTTCAAGCTGCCACCACCCTTTAAATGGCCCAAACAGTCTGCCACCGAATACACCAACATGACCAAAACTGCCAAAATCCAAGAACTGCTGACAAACTTTTATAACAACCCATATGAACCAAACCAACAAGGTGTCAGCCATGCAGTGAAGGACTTCAGTAACATCCTACATACCATGGCAGTACTAGCAGGCCTCAAGCAGACCAACTTCAAGAGATCCACAAATAAACAGTCCCAAAAATGGTTTGACAGTGAATGCAAGGCTCTACGTAACTCGCTAAGGGCAGCCTCTAACCAAAAACACAGAGACCCCAACAACCGGGACCTAAGGGAAGCCCATGACCACCTACAGAGACAATACAAAGACACCCTCTGGCGGGAAAAAAACAGAGCCACATCTCCCACAAACTCCAACAGCTGGAGGACTCCCTCCAAGACAACTCATTCTGGGAGACCTGGAACCATATCGGCGCAAAGCCTAAAAAAAGCCCTCTTCATATCCAAAATGGCCACATCTGGCTCCACTACTTCAGGAACCTCTACAAAGACATCCCAGAAAATGCCCGAACCCTGGAGCAGAAACAAATAGCCGCGAAACTGAAGGACATGGAGGAGACAATCAAGGACTTTCAAAACCCTCTGGATACACCAATCATGGTGCAGGAAATAAGAGAAAGAACAAAGCTGATAAAATGCAAGAAAGCCAGCGGTACAGATGGCATCCTGCCAGAGATGATCAAATACAGCCCCCCAGACATACAAGAGGCGCTCGCAAGACTATTCAACCTCACCCTGAGTGCGGGCTCCTTTCCTCAGGCCTGGAGTGAAGGCCTCATAACACCCATCTACAAGAATGGGGACAGATATGATCCAGCAAACTACAGAGGAATCTGTGTCAGCAGCACACTGGGAAAATTGTTTAACAGTATCATCAATAAAAGGATCCTCTCCTTCCTCACACAGCAGGACGTACTCAGCAAAAGCCAAGCTGGGTTCATGCCAAACCACCGCACAACCGACCACATCTACACACTGCACAGCCTCGTCAAGACCCATGTCCACAGCTCACGTGGCAAAATACACGCTTGCTTTGTTGATTTTAAGAAGATGTTTGACTTGGTGTGGCACCCAGGCCTTTTCCTAAAACTCCTAGAGAGTGGAATAGGAGGAAAAACCTATGATGTCATCAAGAGTTCATATACTGGGAATCAATGAGTGTGAAAGTGGATGGGAAGAGAAGTGCGTTGTTCAAGCAGGGTCGAGAAGTCAGGCAGGGCTGCAGTCTGAGCCCAACGCTCTTTAACATATACATTAACCAACTGGCTGTAGCCCTGGAATCCTCCCCAGCTCCAGGCCTCCTCCTGCATGACCGTGAGGTGAAGTGCCTGCTGTATGCAGATGACCTTGTGCTGCTCTCCCCAACAGAGAAAGGGCTACAGGACAGCCTGGCAGTATTGGAGACTTTCTGTACCACATGGGCACTACCCATCAACCCAAAGAAGACAAAAGATATGGTGTTCCAGAGGAAGAATGGAAATAAAACCCCCACCTCCTCATTTATATTAAATGGCTCCCCACTGGTGTCCACCAACAGCTACATCTACCTGGGGCTGGAGATCAACCAATCAGGAAGCTTTAAACCAGCAGTACAAGCCCTGAAAGGAAAAGCCTGCGCGCACAGATGGGACCTTTATGCTGGGAGGAGGCAGGTCAGCTGACCTGCTGGTCAGCTGATCGCAGAGGAGACTCACGGCGCCCAGGATTGGCTGTGCGCAGGGGGGTGTGCCTGTGAGGTCTCCTCTGCTTCTTAAGCCTCCGGGCTTCAGTCTGGCACTGTCTGTTGTGGTGAATGCTTCTTGTGTTAGCGCTCAGACCTTAGACTAGATCCCAGGTGTTGATGTCAAGGACTTCACACCTAGACTAGGAATTATTGATATTGCATTGATTATCTGTGTATGACTCTTGGCTAAACTCTGACTCTGATCTCGCTTTCTGATTCTGTACTTCCGCCTTTCTGCCTTAAAGTTGCTGAACCTCTGCCTGATTACCGATTACTCTCCTGCCTCACGATTCTGTACCGATACTTACCTCTCTGTTGCTGAACCTCTGCCTGATTACTGATTACTCTCCTGCCTCACGATTCTGTACCGATATGTACCTCTCTGTTGCCGAACCTTGCCTGTCAGACCATTCTACTCACCAGTGGGCCCTCGCCACGGGTGAGGTGCTAGCTTCACCAGCTCCTCTGGTGAAGTTATTCTTTAGTGCAGTACTGTTTGCGTTTTCTGCTCCTAGGCTGCAGTACAGTCTGAATCACCTGCTTCTCAGGCGATCATTAGTGCAGTACTGTTAGTATCTCCTGTTCCTAGGCTGCAGTACAGTCTGAGTCACCCGCTCCTCGGGTGATCACTCGGCTGCAGTACACTCTGAATCACCCTCTCCTCTGGAGATTCGGTTTCTTCAGTATTGTATCTCCAGCTTGCTGGAGCTCGAACCCTATTACACGGTCAGTGTACCGGTAGTACCTCACCAGCCCCTCTGGTGAGGTCTCATAAAACTATTTAAGTTACGGTTGCACCAAACACTACACACTCAGCTCCTTGTGTTGCTATACTGGTATTATGGGTGATTCTGCAGATCACACATAATCAGGTATAGCGTCTGCATTTTTGGTGATTCTGCAGATCACCAAATAATCAGACATCTGAGTTGCGACACCCAACCATTACAGAACAACAGACCAGTAAAAGTATGGAGACACTCTGCAACCGGGTCGAGGCAGTAGCTACTACCATTAATGAACTCAAGACTGTGAATGCTCAACAGACTCAGATTGAGCAACTGACGAACCTAGTTAACCGCTTACTAGACCCTAATGCACGCGTGTCACCCCTTTCTGTGATCGAGCCGAGGGTGCCCCCACCTGAAAAATTCTCGGGGCATCGCTCAGATTTTCATAATTTTAAGCATAGATGCTTATCATATTTTGAGTTACGACCTGTTTCTTCAGGTACAGAAGGTCAGAGGGTCACTTTCGTTAAGACTTTGTTGTCTGGAGATTCCCAGTCCTGGGCGTATAGTCTCCCTACGGGGCATGAGGCCTTGACCTCAGTGGAGGAATTCTTTAAGGCCATGGCCGTAATTTACGATGATCTTGATTTGGCAGTAACTTCTGAAAGGAAGTTAAAGACCCTCAGGCAGGGACACAGTCCAGTTTAAGTTTATGCTGCTGAGTTCAGGAGATGGGCCGTGTCAGCCAGGTGGGGGCAGTACGCACTCCTAGACTGTTTTTTATCAGGTTTGTCTGATGCCGTGTCTGATCTCATGTTGGGTCATCCAGAGCCCAAGACCCTGGATGAGGCCATATCCTTGGCCATCAAAATTGATAGGCGAGTTCGCCATCAAAAGCAAACTCAGACCAGAGCCCCAGGAAGGTTTGCTTCTTGTACCTTCTCAGCTCCTACGCCTTCCTCTCCACCCACTGACGAGCCAATGCAGATTGAACATGCCAAGCTCTCAGAGGTCGAGAAAAATAGAAGGCATGTAGAGAATCTATGTTTGTACTGTGCTGACAAGGGGCATATGGTTTCTGTCTGTCCCAAGAAGGCGGAACTCTATCGCCTAGGAGTAGCTGGAGGTACTACCCTAGGTGATCCAGCTTTACCTCTAAATAATAAACGTGTCTTACTTCCATGCTCTATCACTTGGGAAGGCCGGGTGCACACTACTCAGGCTTTTATAGACTCTGGTTCCGCGGTTAATGTCATGTCCAAAAAATTTGCTGAGCAGTTTGGGTTTCCTTTAACTTCGGTGGAACAACAGGTTAAGATTACGGCTGTGGATGACTCCCTACTGCCACTCACCATCACTCAGACTCCTGTAGTGTTGTGTCAGATTGGGGTTTTGCACAAAGAGCAAATGCAGTTCTTGGTACTGGAGATGCCCACATCCATGGTCATCCTAGGGATGCCCCGGTTGAAAAAGCACTCCCCGGACATTGATTGGGGTACCAGGCAGTTAATGGGCTGGTCACCATACTGCCATATTCATTGTTTAGAGCGGGTCCCTCTTGCAGTTACTGAATTGCAAGAGGATGAAACTGTCGAGCAGGATTTAGAACTCTCTGGGGAGGAGGTTGAGATGGATTGGGCATCTGATTTGGCCCCTTTCCAACAGGAGATCCCTGAGGGCAAACCAGAGGGGGTCTTTTTGTTCCCCTCCAGTTTAGGTTTAAGATTTTACAGACATTTCATGTCCACAAAAATGCTGGTCACCCTGGGGTGGCTCGTACCCAGGAGTTATTAAGTCGTAGTGTGTGGCGACCCTCAATTGGTTCTGATTGTAGAGAATTTGTGGGAAGCTGCGCCGTTTGTGCCAGGAGTAAGACTCCTAGGCGAGCTCCTGCAGGCACCTTGCAGGCTCTTCCGATGCCTGAGGAACCCTGGACCCATGTGTCCATGGATTTCGTGGGCGAGCTGCCCTCCTCTGAGGGTAAAACGGTCATATGGGTGGTAGTCAACAGGTTTAGTAAGATGGCACACTTAATTCCCATGAACGGACTCCCCTCTGCGCAGGAACTGGCAGACCTGTTCATACTCCACATCTTCAGACTGCATGGAATTCCCAAAGATGTGGTGTCAGACAGGGGAGTCCAGTTCACTTTGCGCTTCTGGAAAGCTTTTTGTCATCAGATGGGGATGAAGTTGTCATTTTCCGCCGGCTACCACCCACAGACCAACGGTCAGACCGAGAGGGTAAATCAGGCCCTTGAGCAGTTCCTCAGGTGTTACGTTGCTGATACCCAGACCGATTGGGTTAAGTTTTTACCCTACGCCGAGTTCGCCCACAATAACTTGAGGTCTGCATCATCAGGATTCTCTCCGTTCCAGATTGTTACGGGGAGATTACCTAAATTTTCACCACTGCCAGTGGTGACGTCACCATTTCCAGCTCTGGAACACTGGTCACAGACCATGAGAAACATCTGGGAAAAGGTGAAGGGAAATTTAAAAAAAAGGCTTTTTCGGTCCAGAAAAGGCAAGCTGACAAGAGACGTTCCGTGGAATGGAAATTCGCACCTGGAGATTTGGTGTGGATTTCCACTCGGCACCTGTCCTTAAGGCAGCCCTCTGTCAAATTGGGTCCCAAATTTATAGGACCCTATCCCGTTTCCAAGAAAGTGAATAATGTTACCTACAGGGTGCCGCTTCCACCCAGTTTCAGGGGTGGTAGGACTTTTCACGTGTCACTTTTGAAACCTGCCGTGTATGTAGATTACACCCCCCCCCCCCCCCGTGGTGGTTAATGGAGGGCCCGAGTACGAGATAGAAAAGATCTTAGATTCCCTGCGAGTGCGTAACTCTTTGCAGTATCTGGTCCACTGGCGAGAGTATGGTCCAGAGGAGAGATCTTGGGTACCACTCTCTCGCATGCACGCGGAGGAACTCAGGGAGGAGTTTCATAGGTCTCATCCAGATAGGCCGGGTGGTGCGTGTTCGGGGTCCACGCCTAGGGGGGGGGGGGGTATTGTCATGAATGGGGCAGCTGCAGTGAACAGCGCCGCCGTAGCTGCCTCCATGCCGCCATCCGTCCTCCCGGCATCTAGGACGCCGAGGACGGAACGGTTGTCTCGGGAGGTCACCGTCTCGCGCGGGCGCGCGCACAGACGGGACCTTTATGCTGGGAGGAGGCCGGTCAGCTGACCTGCTGGTCAGCTGATCGCAGAGGAGACTCACGGCGCCCAGGATTGGCTGTGCGCAGGGGGGCGTGCCAGTGAGGTCTCCTCTGCTTCTTAAGCCTCCGGGCTTCAGTCTGGCGCTGTCTGTTGTGGTGAATGCTTCTTGTGTTAGTGCTCAGACCTTAGACTAGATCCCAGGTGTTGATGTCAAGGACTTCACACCTAGACTAGGAATTATTGATTTTGCATTGATTATCTGTGTATGACTCTTGGCTAAACTCTGACTCTGATCTCGCTTTCTGATTCTGTACTTCCGCCTTTCTGCCTTAAAGTTGCTGAACCTCTGCCTGATTACCGATTACTCTCCTGCCTCACGATTCTGTACCGATACTTACCTCTCTGTTGCTGAACCTCTGCCTGATTACTGATTACTCTCCTGCCTCACGATTCTGTACCGATATGTACCTCTCTGTTGCCGAACCTTGCCTGTCAGACCATTCTACTCACCAGTGGGCCCTCGCCACGGGTGAGGTGCTAGCTTCACCAGCTCCTCTGGTGAAGTTATTCTTTAGTGCAGTACTGCTTGCGTTTTCTGCTCCTAGGCTGCAGTACAGTCTGAATCACCTGCTTCTCAGGCGATCATTAGTGCAGTACTGTTAGTATCTCCTGCTCCTAGGCTGCAGTACAGTCTGAGTCACCCGCTCCTCAGGTGATCACTCAGCTGCAGTACACTCTGAATCACCCTCTCCTCGGGAGATTCGGTCTCTTCAGTATTGTATCTCCAGCTTGCTGGAGCTCGAACCCTATTACACGGTCAGTGTACCGGTAGTACCTCACCAGCCCCTCTGGTGAGGTCTCATAAAACTATTGTTTGTGTTGCTATACTGGTATTATGGGTGATTCTGCAGATCACACATAATCAGGTATAGCGTCTGCATTTTTGGTGATTCTGCAGATCACCAAATAATCAGACATCTGAGTTGCGACACCCAACCGTTACAGGTATTCATCTTTCCATAGTTACTTGTATTACAAAGGACGACTTTTCCCCAGCTCCATTCAGCTGTTGACTTTGGGGAAAAGTCGTACTGTGTAATACAAGCAACTATGGAAAGATGCATACCATTTTGAAGCTCTCTTTCTCCTCTTTCCAACGACACATAAACCGCTGCCCTATGCATTTTAGTTTTCAATATTTTCACAATCAAAATTGCAGTGGCCGCGATTTCGGTCGCGAAAATAGCGAAAACTGAAAGGCGTAGGGTGGCGGTTTATATATAGTTGGAAGGAGAATAAAGAGAGCTTCAAAATGGTATGCATCTTTCCATAGTTTCTGCACTGCTCGGAGTCCCTTTAAGCCTGCCTCAGATCAGAGCAATGCCATCTGTTCTCTCTGCCTCCAAAAATTGAGCCGTGGAAAGGCCAACCCCCCCGTAGGGACAACTTCCTTGCAAAGGCGTATGCAGAAAAGGCACAAACTGCAATGGGAAGAGCACCTGAGCAAAAGCAGCACACAAAAGAAAAGCCACCCTCCTTCTCCTCTTCCTCCTTCAGATGCAGCATCTTCAGCCACTTTCTCCCTTGTTGCACCTTCAAAGCCACCCTCCTCCACTCCACCTCTGACCTTGAGCGGTTCCTGCTCCTCTGCCCACAGCAGCCAGGTGTCCGTGAAGGAAATCTTTGAGTGGAAGAAGCCAATTTCTTCCAGTCACCCCCTTGCCCGGCGTCTGACAGCTGGCTTGGTGGAACTGCTAGCTCGGGTAGGCAGGAGCCAGGTGCGTCTGATGACCATGCTGCCTGGTTTGAGTACAAGGGAGATGATTGATACGCCATAGTGGACACGGGACGACGGAGCCACACTGAGGGTGACACCGCTGGGCTATCATCCTGATAGGTTTGCATTACTACTGACCACGTGAGTGCGCTATATAGCGCAGAGCTGTGCTGAATATTTAAATTGTTTTATGCTATGATTGTTTTATTGTATTTTTATGAGGAAAGCAAACGCTAGACCCACCTGGATGTGAGGTGGCTGACATCTGTTAAGCTGATATTTTAAAGGGGACGTGTATGGATTTGTGCACAGAGTGAAGCACGGGTCAAGCACTATTCACTTGGGGTGTTTGCCTGAAATGTTCACATTCCAACAGTAATGCACTGTTAAACTACTTTTTAATTTTACAGATTGTGCAATAATGATAAAGAGGAGAGCTGTCATTTTTATATTAATTTTGATGATCATTGGATTTTGTTGATAGTGAATACTAGGACTATTTAATAGGCTACAGAAGTGAATGTTATGATCGCAGGCACAGTTTGTATACTAGATGACATACACACACATATTCACTCACTCACTCACTCACTCACTCACTGTGTACAACCTTTCCGTCCTCTTGCTTGACTGCCTCTTTTCCTTGGTCCAGAAAGTGCAGCCAGGCTGTTGTAGCCACCAATCAGAGAATTCCAGAGGTGAGGGCGGAACAGCGGCCAGCCACGACCAGCCTGCAAGTGAGAGGATCAAGAGCTCTCTCACCCAATGCCCAGAACTGTGGCCAGAATGCTGCTGCTCGCTGCTGGAGGTAAGACTTAGCAGAGGATCAAGTGGCCACATGCTGGGACTAAGAACCGGTTAACCCTCCTGGCGGTACTCAGTTTCTGAAGCTGCGTCCACGGTAGGGATTTTTTGAAAGAAAGTAGTTGTAGCCTTTGTAACTAGCACTAGGCTCGCTTTTATTGTCCCCCAAGTCCCCCCACATTTTTCCAATCCCCCTGATCGCCGCCGCTATAAGTTACCTAGTCGTGATCCCGCAAGAGCCGCAGCCTCCCCAATGAGCTTCAGTCGTCGCTATGGTGACGATCGGACATGACGTCTGACGTCATCGACGTCATGACATCATGCGCAATCCAGATCCTCCCCATAGCGAAGCCTGGAGCTGATTGAAGAGGCTGCACCATCGCGGGATCCGAGGGGGATATGTATAACGGCAGTGATCGGAGCAGAGGGACTTGGGGACACAGGTAGATAGTAAAGTGCTAGCTACAACGGCTAAAACTTTTATTAAAAAATTCCCTCCTGGGGCAGAGAAATTCTCTGTGGCGGCTACCCCGAGTTTAGTTCAGGGTTACCGCCAGGAGGGTTAATATATAATCAGGAAAGCTCCTATGAAAGGGAAGTGCAAAAAACACACTGTCCTTTAAAGGGTGGTCCACTACACCCACTATTTAATACTTCTTTGTTAAAAAGGACAATAATTTTCAGTTAAGATGCCACAACACAATCTTGCAGTACAAAACTCGATACAACTTTATTAGCACAAAAATTACGTTTTCATAAAACTCTTATCCATGAAATCCATCTTCATGACTAGCAATAGAGCATGTCAAAAAAAGACCTTCATGAGACTGAACTTTGCAAATCTTCTAATGTACCACCATTGTTCTTGTGGGACTTTAAATTTCTCGGTCTATAAACGGATAAAACGGACAATGAATAATGCATGGCTGCAGGGGCGTAACTAGGCCCCACCGGGCACCCCTGCAGAATTTCAGAGCGGGCCCCCCCCTCCCCTGGGGCCCGCTCGTGGCTGTTTTGTGGGGGCTGGAGGGGTGGCAGCATGAGGGGAAAGCCTTGGCCACAGTCGGCGGGGAGAGGGGAAGTCCCCCCCCCTCTCCCTCACCTCGGGGCTCTCCCCTCCAGCTAGTTACAGTGTGTGGGCAGCGGGCAGCGGCGGGCAGATACATACCTTCTTCTGTGCGTTCCATCGCAGACTTCTCGCTTTAGCGGCTGACATCACTTCCGGAAGAAGGTATGTATCTGCCCGCTGCTGCCCGCTGCCCACACACTGTAACTAGCTGGAGGGGAGCGCAGAGGGGAGAGCCCCAAGGTGAGGGAGAGGGGGAGAACTTCCCTTCTCCCCGCCGACTGTGGCCAAGGCTTTCCCCTCATGCTGCCACCCCTCCAGCCCCCACAAAATGGCCCCGAGCGGGCCCCAGGGGGGGCCGGGCCCCCCACGGGCGCAGGGGCTGCAGGGCCTATTGTTACGCCACTGCATGGCTGCTTTAACCTTCCTGGCGGTAATCCCGACCTGAGCACGGGCTCTGCTTTGTGTGCTAGGAGCGGTAAGCCCATGCTCAGGTCGGCCTGTGAAAAACAGCTGCGTGCGCAGCTTTCCTGGGTCCCGCGCATGATCACGCTGCACAGCGGGACCCAGGCTTCTCTCCCCCGGCTACCTGCAGTAATTTTCGGTCGCCGGGATCCCCATGTCCCCGCTATTCTTCCGGGGACCCGGAGGCCAATTTGAGCGGAGGAGCGGCGGTGACATCTGCAGTATTTCTGGGTCCCGCGCGCGATCGCGCTGCACAGCGGGACCCAGGCACCTCCCCCCCAGCTGTACACCTTCTATTTTGGCCGCCGGGATCCCCATATCCCCTCTTTTCTTTGGGGGGCCTGGTGGCAAATCTGAGCAGAGGAGCGGCAGAGGAGCGGCAGAGGCGGCATACCGTCACCGGAGGCGGGGGGCGGAGCCAATTTTTTAAACTTAAGAATTGGAGGCCTACAATTCTTGAAAAACGTACTGCCTTTGACTCATAATTCCAGACAGAAATGCACCGCCAGGGAGGTTAACCAGTAACATAATAACTCAGTCTTCCACCATAAGCCTCCGTTTTTCAATATGGTGTCGAGATCATTGGCACAACCCTTCACCAACAGACTCATGCAGTAACTATATGTGCTCAACAAAGGTTATTGCTGACCATGTTATAGACCATAAGACCAACTCTCACATGTACGCTCCTTTCAATACAACCAGCCACATATTCTGCTCTGTCCTGGCTCTAACTAGGACGTGTTCCCTTGTGTTGGTCCGGCAACGGCAAACAAGTATATATCATATAGGAGTCATTAATTTGGATTTTGAGGAGCACATCCCGAATCTTTTGTTTAATGAAATGCTAATAACTCCAACTTACACTTAATGCACAATGGCCTCCATTCACTAAGCTTATCTCCTGTCTTTAATAACGTTTCTATAGATATCACCATGGTGATGAGACATGTAGTATTCAGGAAACATTTTACCTCAGGCAAACCTAAAGTTAACTCTTCTGTCTTTAAGTTAACTCTTCAATCCTTAACCACTTTGTCCTCCTTGACGTATAAACACGTCAAGGAGGACAGGCGCGCTCCCGCGGCCGATCGCGCGCGTGCACGCACACTCCCGGCCGCGGATTCGGTAGGCCAGGAATCAATGTATCGGGCTATGGTGCCCGATCACTGATTCCTCTCCCCCGCTGAAAAAGCGACAGCTTCTCTCGGAAGCTACGCTTTTTCTGAAACTATGTCCCTCTAAGCGTACATTGTACGCTTAGAATGACGTCATGTAAACAAACTCGAGGTTGCCATCTTGTGGCCAAAGAGTAAAACTACATCTAAAAGTAAAAAAAAATTACATTACACACACTTTTCCCTAAATAAAACACTATTTACTTCCCCCCTTCCAAAAATACCCACATAAAGTGTTTAATAAAAAAACAAAAAACATTACAATTTAAAAAAAACAAAAAACACATAAATATTTACCTAAGGGTTTAAACTATTTAAATATCTATGTAAAGATGAAATATTTCTATATATTTTTTTTTTATAAGCTTGTAAATAGTGATGGATGCAAAACGGGAAAATGCTCTTTTATTTCCAAATAAAATATTGTCGCCATACATTGTGATAGGGACATAATTTAAATGGTGAAATAACCGTGACAAATGGGCAATTACAATACGTGGGTTTTAATTATGGAGGCATGTATTATTTTAAAACTATAATGGCCGAAAACTGAGAAATAATGAATTGTTTCCATTTTTTTCTTATTCTTACTGTCAAAATGCATTTACAGTAAGGTATCTCTTAGCAAAATGTACCCCCCAAAGAAAGCCTAATTGGTGGCGGAAAAAACAAGATATAGATCAGTTAATTGTGATAAGTAGTGATAAAGTTATAGGCGAATGAATGGGAGGTGAACATTGCTCGGATGCATAAAGTGAAAACGACTGAGAGCTTAAGTGGTTAAAATAACTCCAGAATTCTAGACAGGCTGTTAATTAACTGCATGTGAAAATAACTACAGAGGAGGTAACTTAACTACATAGGAGGTAATTTAAGTACAGAGGAGGTAACTTAAGGAATGGAGAGATAAGATAACTCTCTCACTGGGTGGTGGCAAGTTTTCTCTTGCCTTATTATCTCCAGCATGATCTTAGTGAATTGAGGCTATTGTATGGAGCTTGGGACTGTCATAATTAAATGCACTTCCTGTTGATATTGACTGACCTGATTCCAAGCTGCAAACCATTTGCATGAAATTTACATGCAGGTAAAGTAGCATCTAACTTTCCAACAATTGTGAAGTGATATAAAGGTAAGAAATAGTAGCTTTATGGCACTGGCAAGTTGATCCAGAGTCTGTGAATAGACTGAGGTCCTATTCACAGCGGTCAGTTGCGTTGCAGAATAATTCTGCATGTCAACTCGCTACTCATACAAATATATGGGCCTGTTCATGTTATTCTAACTCGCTGCATGCAGGCTTTGTATTAGTCTATCGCGTGAGTTATGCATCTGCCCACTGTGAACCTAAACTGTAAGACAAAAAGGCATCAAGTGAGGAATGATGAGAAGGGTGTGTGCATCTTGGAGTACAGTTCATGTCAGATAGTACAGGGATGAGATTCTAGTTAGTGGAAGACCAGAGAGAAAGGTATTGCAATAGTCAAGGCAAGAGACTATATGAAAATCATAAAAAAAGAAACCTGACTGTAATAGAAGAATTAAATATTTCTGATGCTTCCTTTTAAGTGCTGACACTTTTTTCCCCCCAGTTTCTTTCTACAGCAGTTATCATTGATTCGTAAACAAAGTGCCAAAAAGAAAGCACATCAAAATTTACTCAGTGTCTCAGTTGAGGTAGTTTTTCTGAAATTTCTGCATTTCAAAAGATACCAAGAAACAATTATCCATGAGTATGAAGCAAACATTTACAAGCTTCTTTCATCTTTTCAGAGCAGTTCAAAAGGTACATGAGAGTTAAATCTTTTCAAATAAAACAGCAATATCTGATTACTTTATTTTTCTAAATGAATATACAGGTCTAGTTTTAAGGGTATAGGCAGAATTGGGGCAGTCAGCTGAAAGCAAACTTGATGAAAGGTCAACCTATTTCTCCCAAGACTAAGATCACATATATCCCACTAATTCATTTCATCAAGTTAAAACACACGGTACCTATTTTACACTTGTACTTCATTCTCAGTGTTTCTTTTAAATTAAAACAATACAGTGAAAGCCAAACACAAACAAGGTTTTTAAGGTAAATTTACATACTAGAGAATAAGTTGATGCAGTCACCCTTTGATTATGCCTTTGTTCCATTTGAGCTCTGCTCAACCTTTCAAATGAAGCTTTAATTTCTGCATTTAGCCAAAAGCTTGGAAATGCAGAAGACAGCTGAAAATATTTTTCAGTAATAACACTGTTAAACAGGCTTGTTAAAGTGCAGTTATATGCAGGCCTGTTAAAGTGATCCTTAAGATGCGTACACACGTCGGATTTGCGCAAACGACCCGTCATTTGGACGTCCAAACGACCGGTTGTTCGGACGTCAAATCAGGCGTGTGTACAGTCTGTCGTTCAGCTGATAAGAGCGGACTTGAGCGATCCGCTTGGTGAATCGCTCAAGTCCACTTTTATTAGCTGAACGATAGACTGTACACACGCCCGATTTGACGTCCGAACGACTGGTGGTTTGGACGTCCAAACGACGGGTCGTTTGCGCAAATCCGATGTGTGTACGTACCTGGATGTGGGGGCATAACATTTTTTGTTTTTTGGTTTTTATACATACCTGGAGCAGCCCCCTCCACACAGATTGCTCCCTTGGGTGGTCTAAATCCTCCTAGATTCTCCTGTAGCAGCTCTGTTCTACGTCAGTAGTTGAGTGTACTGCGCATGTGCAGTCCAGCCATGCGCAGCCGCAGAACACTCCCGAGTCCCATCCAAGGGAGTGAGACAGAGGCGCGCACTTGGCCGCACTGCATCTGCGCTGTCTCGCCCCGACTGACCGCAGAGAAGGGGGTTGCTGCGGGAGAATCTAGGAGCCTTTAGACAATGGCGAGGGAGCGAACTATGTGGAGGGCTGAAGGAAGCCCCAGGTATGTATAAAACTGTTATGCCCCCTCATCTCAGGTACACTTTAAAGTGAAACTACACTATTGCTAAGAAGTTTAGCTCTATGAAATGCAGGAATTTGTGACAAACTTTGTACCAATTTGATCATATGTAAGCATATAAACCTAATCATTTTACACCGTGCCAGTGATGAGCGAAAATGCTAATTTTCTTTTTCCCACAATCCTTCAGGGCAAGGTGAGACGTCGGTCTGAGTCCTCCCAGATTCAGGATCAAACAGCACTTCCCCTATAAAAAAAACATCAAAGTATTAGTCCCCCTGCAGTGCTGTTTGTTCCTGCGTTCAGGCAGGTTGGCATCTCCCCTTGGGATTTCGCCTGTGTGCTAGTGTATGTAGTTACAGGGACCCCCAGTGTATGTAGTGACAGGAGCCCCTAGTTTAGGTAGTGAGTGACAGGGACCCCCAGGTTAGGTAATGAGTGGCAGGTGCCCCCAAATTTAGGTAGTGACAAGGACCCCCAGTTAGGTAGTGACAGGCGACCTCAGGTTAGGTAGTGAGTGACAGGGACCCCAGGTTAGGTAGTGAGTGACAGGGACCCCCAAGTTAGGTAGTGAGTGATGGAACCCCAGTTAGATAGTGACAGGGACCCCCAGGTTAGGTAGTGAGTGACAGGGACCCCCAGGTTAGGTAGTGAGTGACAGGGACCCCCAGTTAGGTAGTGACAGGGACTCCCAGGTTAGGTAGTGAGTGACAGGGACCCCCAGGTTAGGTAGAGAGTGACAGGAGCCCCCCAGGTTAGGTAGTGAGTGACAGGTGCCCCCCAGGTTAGGTTGTGAGTGACAGGGACCCCCAGTTAGGTTGTGAGTGACAGGGACCCCCAGTTAGGCAGTGAGTGACAGGGACCCCCAGGTTAGGTAGTGAGTGACAGGGACCCCCAGGTTAGGTAGTGAGTGACAGGGACCCCCAGTTAGGTAGTGAGTGACAGGCGCCCCCCAGTTAGGTAGTGAGTGACAGGCGGCACCCCCCAGGTTGGGTTAGGCCCCCTCCCCCGCTCAGGGCCGTTTTTGGGGTGCTGGAGGGTCGCAGCATGAAGGAAGAGCTTGGTGGCACGTCGGTGGGGAGGGGGGTCGCCCCCCCCCTCCCTCACCTCGGGCTCTCCCCTCTGTGCTCCCCTCCAGCATTAAATAGTGTGGGTATGCAGCAGCGGGGCAGCGGCAGATACATACCTTCCGTGTGTTCCACGGATGCTCCTCTCTCTAGCTTCTGACGTGACTTCCTGTATAAACAGGAAGTTGTGTCAGACACTAGAGGGAGAATCGTCCTTGCTGGAGTGCACGGAAGGTATGTACCTGCCGCTGCCTCGCCGCTGCATACCTATAATATTTAATGCTGGAGGGGAGCGCAGAGGGGAGAGCCCGAGGTTAGGGGGGGAATCCCCACTCCCCACTGACGTGCCACCAAGCTCTCCCCTCATGCTGCGACCCCTCCAGCTCCTAGTGGGGAATCCTGCTGCGGGCCCCTTGTGACGTAGGGCTCGGGCGGGCCCCATAGCAACGCTATGGTTGCTATGCCGATTGCTATTTCCCTGAATCCACCTGGTCTCCTGGACCCTGTTGGTGGTGGCGGAGAAGGCAGTCAAGCGGCCTGCGGGCAGAGATGCTGTGTGGGTAGCGACTTAGTCTTGGGGCAGGCAGTCACACGGCGTGCAGGCAGAGATGCTGTGTGTGGGGACTGACTTAGTCTTTGGGCAGGCCTGAGCGTGCTTTGCAGACCAGGCATCCATGGTCAGATGGATCCTTGACCCAGAGATGTCACCACTTGCCTTTCAACATCACGGTACAGTTTAGGTATCATCTTTTTTGAGAAATAATTGCGGCCTGGTATCTTCCACTGCTTTTGTGTGCTGCTTTTCCTCAGGTGGTCATCTCATTGCAGTTTCTGCTTTGTAATCATGTGCCTTCATAAGGTAGTTGACCCTACGCGGGTCTTGGCCTTTCCACGGTGCAATTTTCGGTGGCAGAGAGTACAGATGGCATTGCTCTCATCTGAGGCAGACACACAAAAAAATTTCCACACCACTGAACCCTGGGGTGATGGCACTTTGGTGGTGGCGGCTGACTGAGTTTTAAGTGGGGTGCCGGAATCAGAGCAGGAGGAGGAAGATATGTCATGCTTCCATGCGGAAGCTGAGAAAAATGAGGTGTTCTGTGTTAAATAGTCAACTAGGTCCTGACAATATTGGGGGTTGATGGCACGTGCCTTCTTCTGAACACTGTACTTTGGTCAAGGGCTGCACGAAATCAGGACAGCGCGACCTCGAACAGACCTGCCAGGTGGCCTGCCTCTGCCTTTTTTTTTTGCCCATATTGGGGGGGGGGGGGGATGAAGTGTAAGGTATGCACTGACTTGACTAATACAATGTGCAGTCACACAGGTGCAGTGAACAGGTATGCGCGGAGTGGTATATCACACTGCCTGCACTGACATAGGTAGGTGGGTGAACTGAACACAACAGGTAGGTATATGCAGTGATGGGTATTACAATGTGCACCTGCCACACACAGACAGGTACCGGACAGGCACAGTGACACTGCGTGTGCTCACGTAGGTAGGTGGGTGCACTGACTGAAGTGAACAACAGCTAGGTATATGCAGTGGTAAGTATTACAATGTGCACCTGTCACACACAGACAGGTACCGGACAGGCATAGTGATACTGCATGCGCTCACGTAGGTAGGTGGATGCACTGACTGAAGTAAACAACAGGTAGGTATATGCAGTGATGGGTATTACAATATGCACCTGTCACACACAGACAGGTACCGGACAGGCACAAGTTTGCGGTTCTCCATGATTGTGAACCCCGGAGGTTCACCGGGAACCGTTTGCTGGCGAACCGTTCGGGCCATCTCTAGTAGTAACATATTTCCAGCACAAGATTCACACGCATACTCATTTGTCTGAGTTGTCCCTAGAAGAATTTGCCACAACATGAAACTGAAATTATAAAGTTGATATATTTCAAATCTATGTCTCAGAAGGTTAGGTGTAAAAATAACAAATATGCCAGTAAGAAAAAAATCCACACAATTCAAATTATTTCTGAAGCCTGATATACATGAGTACAGAGCACATAATTGGATAGAAAAAAAAATCTAAATTTCCATGAGAGTTATGGGCATCTGCAGAAACATAAATCCCTTCTGAAATCATAGGTGAAATACAAATATATAATATGATCTGAGTGCAAGAGCAGATAAATTCAATGACTGATTTGAATACATATTGGAGCCTGTCTTTCCATGAATATTGAAGTTTTTTATATAATGTATCTGATCACCATTTGAGCTGCAGTTTCTAGGAGATGTTATACAGCTATAGATTTACTGTGGTCAATAGCAAACATTGGAGACTGAGCAGAAAAAGACAAGATTTGGTACCAAGCACACTGTGGAAGTGCATTGTTCTTGTCACAACTAATGGATGCGAGATGCTCAGGGATTATGGAGTGCTAAGGCATTTACTCTAGTACTATGTTTGTCTTCTCAGCAGAAGAGCTGTACAGCCTGCACTATATAATGGCTGCTATGTATTGATATTCCATCCCATGACATTTTACTATTTGGAGAGTGGAATCCTGATCGAGAGTTTACACAACATCAAAGTGTTGCAGCTAAGGAAATCGTGAAATAGCAGTCTGCAAAAATGGACTGAATGGTAGACAGTACATTAGTGTGAGATATATAAACTCAGTTGAGAAAGTTTATGAACTTTTTTTTTTCTTTGCTTTGGGGGGGGGGGGGGGGGGGCGTGGCAAAATAAAGGCAACTTTATAAAAAATGTCTCGAATCTGTGACTGAACTGGTAATAAGTGTTGTTTTGTTTTCGTTTTTTTGTTTTTTTACAGCAAGAGAATAATGGGTATTGAGTAAAATAAATGTAATAGAAGCATTTGAGCCTGATATATTGAGCCTCGGGGTTGCATTAAGTAATCCTATTCTAACAAACTTAGAAGAGAAGAGCAAGAAGCTTCCTCTTCCTCTTTGTTCAGACGCATCCCAGGCTCCCCTGTAGATGTGAGTCAGCGAGTTGTTTCTGGCAGTCTCCCGAGGAGGACGCGCGCAGCTCAGAACTGCCTTTATAGGTTAAGGAGGCGTGTCTGAGGTGTGTCAGCTGATACCTGCGGTCAGCTGACACTTGCTGCAGGGATGTTGCTGATAGGTCCGATTCTCCTGGGGGCTTGGTCTGTGATCTATTCCTTCTGTATAAGCCCTGGGCTTTCAGCTACTCGCTGTCCGTTATAGCTATCAGTTCGCTGAGCGCTGGATCTTGCCTTGCTATTGTGCCTGAGTCAGCTAGTTTTCAGAGCGCTATATATATGCAGACACTGCCGATATATATGTACTCTAGTTAGACCAGTCTTGTATATTGTATATTCTCCTGATTATTTTCCTGTGCATGACCTGACGTGCCTCTCACTTTGTTTAGTCTCATTCTTCCTGTACTGCAGACATCTGATACTCGTTTTTGACCTCGGCCTGTTTACGACTCTGACTTTGTCTGACTCCTGGTACCTCTGTTTCTGATACGTGTATGACCTTTGGCTATCCCGACTTCTCAATTTCTATATATCTGCTAGTATGTAGTGCCCAGGCATTACACCTATGTTCTGTTATGCTTAGAAATCTACAAAGTATTTTTAAACATTTTTTTTACCTTGTACCCACTATTCTCCTTAACATATGTAGCAATTTTGGTAGCAATAACATGTATGGGGGCTTTGATATTCATTGACAAAGCCGCATGCTGCATAAATTCATGCATAATTACAAATGCTTGCAATTACGAAATTACGCTTCTCCCTGAAATTTCGCATTGCGATTAGAATGCGTAATTGCAACTACAACACATTATGTCAGAATATATGAAAGAATTAGATATAAATTGGTGTGGTGTAGGACAATAGTTCAGCATAAAATGCATTGGGAAATAGATAATGACAACAAGCCCTTGTAAGGGTATCCAAAGTGCAAACAAGTTTGCGAGAAAAGTGAACGGGCAACCAAAAACACCTGAGGTTGGTAGGTGAAAAGAGTGATCAGAAAAAAAAACGCAAAGATCCAGCCCAATGCAAAGAGTCAAATCATAAATAATAGTATGAATGTAAAGCTCAGTGATAATAGTTGGCAGAAAGTCCGCAGGAAAATGACATGAAGAGGCAAAGCTTACCCAAATAAACAGTGTAAAGGACACAGGGACAGCTGTGCTGGCACTGTAAGCTAAACCTAGGGTTTTAGTACGAGGCCTAGTTGGTCCTTTTTAGCCCTTACGAACTTGAAGTTCTGGTTCACCATGAGCTTGCTGGGCAATCTGTAACTCTCACGGTAAAGAACCCTTTTCTAAATATTTTTTTTTTCCTCCATGTGCAGATCAAGTGCCCTAGTCCTTTGCACAAGCCTAGAGACAAAAAGCTTATCTGCCAAGCTTTTATAGTACACTTTTATGTATTTATACATGTTAATTACTGTAGATCTAGTATAAGGCATCTTTTCTCCAGAATAAATAAGCCCAGTTAACATAACCTTTCCTGGTAAATGAGACCTTCTATCCCTCTAATTGATTTTGTTGTTCATCTCTGCACCTGCTTTAACCCTTTCCACTTGGAGTTCTTTCCTAAAGGAAGTTGTTTCTGCTCAGAGGTTTTTTTTTTAAAGAAATTTGCTCTCCCTCTTACTCTCTCTCCCATTTTAACATGGAACATAACACCGTAACATGGTATATCTTATTTTAAAGAACACATTATAACGTTTAATGTGATACTTTATTTGGACAGTTTAGCAACTTCTATTGGCTGGTAGCAGAGAAGAAAGCCAAGGTATGGTAAATTGAAAAACAGTTTCCTGGGTGTAATCCGGGCCTGCGTGAGCAAGTTTCGCAATAATAGGTGGTTTTATGCCTGCCACCTGGTGTCTTACTGTCCCTACACACAATGCAATCTTTGGTATTTCAATTGGGCATATTAGCAATAAAATACTGGCTACTATTTACACTCACCCCCAGTCTGTTCCAAAGGATTCAATTGATTATCTGTGCAACTTTCCAGGCAATCTGCAAAAAACATCTAAGTAATGTGCATGCAATCTGCATGCATTCTGCACAGGGGAGTCTGCAGAAAGGATTGAGCAATTAATAAATATTAAAAAGAAATAAAAATTGCACACATTGTAACAGACAGATGCAATGAAATTTCATTGCATCTGTCACTTTCTGGTGCGCCAATCGCACACTTCTGGATTTCGGGTAGGGGGGTTAGGACAGTGTGGGCATGTAGTTTTACATGCCCACTAACTGCCAAACGAAGATCGGGCCAGCTGGGGGGGATAGATGCGCATAGCGGGACATACGAGTGCAAGCGGAAATTCGCGATATCTCCCGCTATGCGGGACATACGAGCGGAAAGGGTTAAAACTGCAATGTTCCTCCATTACTGTGGTGCCCAGAACTAAATTCCATACTCTAGATTAGAGATGGCCCGAACAGTTCACCGGCGAGCAGTATTCTGCGAACATGGGCTGTTCGCAATCGCAGCGAACATTTGACGTGTTCAATTTGCCCCCTATACAGCATCATTGAGCTAAACTTTGACCCCTTACCTCACAATCAGCAGACACATGGCAGCCAATCAGCTAGCACCCATTCCTGGACCCCCCACCCCTCTATCAAAAAGCAGTTTCAGTGGGCATATTGGATACATTCTCTGCTGGCTGCTGTCTGTTAGTGAGAGCAGGCTCAGACTTGCTGCAGATAGGTATGGAAAGAATTAGCTGGACCCCAAACATAACCTTTGAGAGCTAGCACATCAGTCCTCTGTGTTTTTTTTTTGTGTGTGTGACACTCCACAGCCCACTGACACCCAGAGCTGTGCATAATGTGATTTCTGCCCATTAGGGTTTAAAACCCGACTTCACGTCAAATCCGTAATTTTTGATGAGACTTTTGGCAAGGATCCCCCTCTGGCATGCCCCTATCCAGGTGTTGGACCCCTTGAAACAACTTTTTCATCCCTTTTGTAGCTAGAAAATGTATTTGCAGGTTTTGTAGGTTCGCCTGCCCATTGAAGTCTATGGTGGTTCGCCAGATTCGCCTGTTCATGAACATTTTGCGGAAGTTCGCATTCACAAACGGAACATTCTATGTTCGCGATACCTCTACTCTAGATGTAGCCTTACAAGAGAGATAAACGGGGCAGTATATGCTAGTCCTCCAAATTTGTATTTCCCTTTTTAATGCATGCCATGCCATGTTTGATCTCTAATCTGACCTCCACTGAACTTGAAACCGATCCCTTACGGCAGGGGTCCCCAACCTTTTCTGGCCCGGGGACCACTTTCTGACCAAATTTTACGAGTCTTGCTGCTGTAAGGAGGGAAGGAGGCAGGGTAGCGGCTTCCTGTAGCGGCGATATGCATCGCCGTTACCATAGGAACCGCTGCCTTGCTCCCTTCCCTCCTTACAGCAGCCGGAAGACGCGATGCTGACTGCTGTAATAGGAGAAGCTGCGAAGAGGAGAGCGGCGCCTGGGGGAATCTAATAGAACAAGCAGCCGCCAGCTCATAAGGTAACACGAGCGGCGGCCGTGGAGGGGAGAGGGGGGAGATGACAGACCCGCTGCGGCCCCGCTGGAAACTGCCAATGGACCGGCAGTGGGCTGCGGCCCGATGGTTGGGGACCCCTGGGTTACGGCATCCAGCGGCCTGTGTATGTTTGATCTCTAATCTGACCTGCACTGAAACCGATACCCTTACTGCATCCAGCTGCCTGTGTATGTTTGATCTCTAATCTATTGCATGTGGTTCATTTCTGCTGTCCTGCTCTGCTTCTCACATATTAGTAGCACCTAAGTAACATATTTACATTTTAATTTACTAATTGCTATCGAAATTCTGACTTTTGTTTCACACTGGTGGGCCTGGTGGCCTGTTTGTAATTTCAAACAAAGTTGTAACACCTACAAGTTTGTTTGACTTGCAGGAGACTCTAGTGACTCGCCCCCTGCTTAATTGTAAATTGTCTGCCAGGCCATCCTGATTACTCATTTGCTCTGATGCTGTGTGTATATCAGGAGGTCTGCTAGTCGGTTCGGCCCGACTTCGGTTCATCACCTAAGGGTCATCTTCAAAGGGTGGAAATTAACCAGAATTGACCAGAATTCAACAGCAATTCAGCAGAATTCAGCATTACACCAAGGTAACTTCCTCAACCTTTTAGCCCCACCTGCATTCCTGAACACTATCCAAACCTTGCACACATATTTCTTCCTCTCTCCTACTCCATGCCTCTTTCACTATTCTCTACACATCTACCTCAGTCAAAACCACTGCCAGCCTCATCACCACACAACGTAATGTACCCCTTCCCCTCTGCCCTTTCCCTGGCTCACCCACACTTCACCCACCATATTCCTCCCAACCCTTTACCACCCCCAGGGCTGTATTTAGGGTTTGGGCTCCCCTAGGCACCCCAAACCTATGGCGCCCCCCCCCCCGGAGTGCGACGCGGCAAAAAATGGGCGTGGCCACAGAATGCAGTGGACGTGTCCATAACATACAGTGGGTGTGACCAATTAAAATTTCAGTGCAGCCCAAAGTCGGTGGGGCCATGTTTTCTCCCCGGGTATGAGTAAAGTGACCCTAAAAAAGCAAGTAGGAAATGTTCCCACCCCCCAAAAAAACACAGGCCAGTGTTATCTCGCACAAAATAGTGGTAGGTATTAGATTGTGAGCTCCCCTGGGAAAAGTCAGTAACATGACTATGTTCTCTGCAAAGATTAGATTGTAAGCTCCTCAGAGGATAGTCAGTGACATGACTACGTACTCGTACTCTGTGAAGTACTGCTGAAGATGGCAGTACAATATAGTACAGTAGTATGGCAGCACGGTGGCGTAGTGGTTAGCGCTCTTGCCTTGCAGCACTGGGCTCCAATCCCAGCCAGGTCAACATCTGCAAGTTGTTTGTATGTTCTCCCTGTGTCTGTGTGGGCTTCCTTCAGACACTCTGGTTTCCTCCCACATCCCAAAAACATACAGATAAGTTAATTGGCTTCCCCCTACAAATTGGCCCTAGACTACGATACATACATACACATATGACTATGGTAGGGATTAGATTGGGAGCCCCTCTTAGGGACAGCTAGTGACAAGGCAAAATACTCTGTACAGCACTGCATAATATGTTGGCGCTATATAAATAATTAGTATAAGTACAGTATAAAGTAGCCAGGTCTATAGGTGTCCCCAATATAGACATACTATAGGTGTCCCCAGTATAGATAGTCAGGTCTATAGGTATCCCCAGTTTAGGTAGTAGTCAGAGGCGTAACTAGAAATCATTGGGCCCCCTTGCGAAAATTTGGATGGGGCCCCCCCATAGGTGCCAAACAATCATAATAGGGCAGCGTTTCACCATAAAATAATCGCAATGTGGGCAGAATTTCACCATAAAATAATTGCAATGTGGGCATCATATCACCATAAAATAATCGCAATGTGGGCATCATATCACCATAAAATAATCGCAATGTGGGCAGCATTTCAGCAGAAAATAATTGTTCCCATTTTTTTTACCTTAGTGAGGCTCAGCCAGCCTAAGGACAGGTCCCCGGGAGCAGCAGTCTTGCTCTCTCCATTCCACACTGCTTCCTCCTGGTACTGGGGTCAGAGAAACTCCAAGGGGCTGCTGTGGGGTGGGTGGGTATCTGCAATGGGCTGCTGTGGGGTGGGTGGGTATCTCCAAGGGGGGGGGGGGGGGCTGCTGTGGGGTGGTGGGAGAATATCTCCAAGGGGGGGCTGCTGCTGCTACTGTGGGGTGGGTGGGAGGGAAGGTATCTCCAGGGGGGGGGGCTGCTGCTGTGGGGTGGTAGGAGAATATCTCCAAGGGGGGGCTGCTGCTGCTACTGTGGGGTGGGTGAGAGGGAAGGTATCTCCAGGGGGGGGGGGGGGAGCTGCTGCTGTGGGGTGTTGGGAGCATATCTCCAAGGGGGGGCTGCTGCTGCTACTGTGGGGTGGGTGAATGGGAAGGTATCCGCAAGGGGGTTGCAGCTGCTACTGTGGGGTGGGTGAGAGGGAAGGTATCCGCAAGGGGTTTGCAGCTGCTACTGTGGGGTGGGTGAGAGGGAAGGTATCTCCAGGGGGGGGGGTTGGGGCTGCTGCTGTGGGGTGGTGGGAGAATATCTCCAATGGGGGGCTGCTGCTGCTACTGTAGGGTGGGTGAGAGGGAAGGTATCTCCAGGGGGGGGCTGCTGCTGTGGGGTGTTGGGAGAATATCTCCAAGGGGGGGCTGCTACTGCTACTGTGGGATGGGTGGGAGGGAAGGTATCCCCAAGGGGGTTGCAGCTGCTACTGTGGGGTGGGTGAGAGGGAAGGTATCTCCAGGGGGGGGGGGCTGCTGCTGTGGGGTGGTGGGAGAATATCTCCAAGGGGGGGCTGCTGCTGTGCTGCTACTGTGGGGGGTGGGTGGGAGGGAAGGTATCTCCGGGGGGGGGGGGGCAGCTGCTACTGTGGGATGGGTGGAAGGGAGGGTATCTCCAGTGGGGGGCTGCTACTGTGGGGTGGGTGGGAGGGAAGGTATCTCCGGGGGGGGGGAGGCTGCTATGACGCACATCGGGGGTCCCCCTCCTGTCACCCTGATCCTCCATAGCGCTGCCACTGCATTACAAACAGCTTCACACTCACTTTCCCTGGCTCTGGGCTCCGTTAGATGTTAAGGCTGCAGCGTGGTTTCTCATCCACAGCGCAGCGCTATGGAGGGGCATGGTGACAGGAGGGGGGGGCCCAAGGAGAACAAAAAATAAGTCGTCCCCCCTCTGGTCCTTCTCCCGTTCGTGGCGCCCTGCCCCCACCGCAAATTGAGCCTTTAGAGCGGCTCTGTTCGCCACTGCTATACAGAGAGTCTCTAGCAGGCTGCTCGCTCTGGCTGCTCCCATGAGTCGACTCATGAAACAAAGATTGCTGCCCTAGATTCTAGGGCTGCAATATTTGACTCATGAGTCAACTCATGAGTCACAGGAGCAGCCAGAGCGAGCAGCCTGCTAGAGACTCTCTGGCAGAGACTTGTCTCTAGCTGGATGGGAAGTCCGGCTCACTAAAGAGCCGCAATGAAGAGTCTAAAGAGCCACATGCGGCTAGGGGATGACGTGCTGGGCTATCCCAATGCAGAAGTAGGCGGGGGGGGGCGCGTTCCCCTCCATGTGGTTGTGCTCTCTGCTGCAGACACCTCACCCCCCCATCCTCCCTTGGCAGGCAACTTTTTTTTTTCCTTAATAAAATTTAAAAAATATATATTAATAAAAAAAATACATAGCTAACAGGTGGGCGCCCCCCCCCCCCCCCCCCCGAGAGGCCACCCATGGCACCGGCCCACGGGTGCCTCTTAAGAGATACGGCCCTGACCACCCCTCCACCATTACCACATACTATTCCTCCACCTGCTTCTCCAGCTTGTCACAGTACTTTCTCCCTCCATTCCCTACCCACCCATCCCTAGACCCCCACTGGTCCCTAAACTCCCAGCCACCTCCCTCCCAGCCCCACCACACTCCTCTTTCATCCGCAGACTACACCATAATAATCTCATTCCCATCCATACAACCCCCAGGCACTCTCTCCCTCTATTTTGTGGTCTCTGGAATGCCAGATTTGTCCGCAACAAGCTCACATCCATCCACGAGCTCTTCCTCTCCAAATCCCTCACCTTCCTCACCCTCACAGAGACATGGCTCACCCCCTCTGACTGTACCACAGCCGCTGCTCTCTCCTATGGGGGACTGCACCTCAGTCACACCCCCAGACCTGACAACAGGACTGGAGGAGAGGTGAGTCTGCTTCTTTCCGCATCCTGCAGCTTCCGGGTCCTATCACCACCCCCTTCCCTGCACTTCTCATCCTTTAAGCCCCATGTAATCCGCCTGTACCAATCTCTCCCAGCCATCATTGCGGTCCTATGTCACCCCCATCTGCTCCAACTTCACTCTTTCTTGACAACCTGGCCTCCTGGCTCCCCCACATCCAACTGACCTCCCCACCATCATACTCAGGGAGTTCAACATACCTATTGATGAGCCTAACTCCACAGCTACTCTCCCTCACCAAATCCCTTGGTCTCTCTCAGCACACAAGTTCCCCCACCTACCGCGCTGGTCATACTCTTGACCTCATATTCTCAAAGTCCACCTCCCTTAGCAACCTGGACATTGCACCTTTCCCTATCTCCGACCATCACCTCCTCACCTTCACCATTTCCCCATCATCCACTTCTCTCCCAACCCCTCAGCCTGGTCGATGGCAGAGAGACCTACGTAATCTCAGCCCAAATGTCCTAGCAAGTCCCCTTCTCTCCCTCTCCTCCCACCTACCCACCCTCACATGCCCCAATGAAGCGGCTGCACAATATAACCTTGCCCTCTCATCTGCTTTAGATCAAGCTGCCCCCTTAATCTTCCACCCTAACAAGCCCCCCAATCCCCAACCTTCGCACAACACCCACACACGTAACCTCAGGAAAGAAACTCGAGCAGCCGAACGGAAATGGAGGAAATCACGTCTCAATTCTGACTTCCTAGATTACAAGGCCAAACTGTCACTCTTCCACACTGCCCTCTCTGAGGCTAAACAAAGGTACTTTGCAGCACTGATTGGAACCCAAGCTTTCAACCCTCAACGGCTTTTTGCTACCTTTAATTCCCTCCTCAACCCCACTCCTTCCCCTCCCAGCTCCTCCCTCTCAGCCAACGACTTTGCCAACCACTTCACCACTAAAATTGCAATGAAATTTCCCTCCTCCATCCCTCCCTTCCCAACGCCTCTCAGGTTGTCCCCTTGCTTTCCCTCCCAGCTGCTCCCCTGTCTCATCCACCCCTCACCTCCTTTGCTCCCGCCACCATTGATGAAGTCAGCCTGCTGCTAGCGGCTTCCGCCCCCCACCTTCTCCCCCTGTGATCCTGTACCAGCAAATACTCTTCGTCCCCGCTTCCCTGACCTTGCCCCAGTCCTCACCTCCTTGTTCAATCTCTCCCTTTAAACAGGCACCTTCCCCAAAGCGTTCAAACAGGCCACTGTACTTCCCCTGCTGAAAAAACCCTCACTCGACCCATCCCTACCCTCAAACTACCGCCCAATCTCCCTCCTTCCCTATGCTTCTAAACTCCTCGAACGCCTAGTCCACCAATGCATTACCCAATACATCAACACTAATACCCTACTAGTAGTCGGCCTTTGACCTGAGCGACTGGAGCGGTCGCTCAGGGCGCCAGCTTCCAAGGGGGCGCCTATAGCTGGTTAACTATACTGGGGGTACCTACACCTGATTTCCTATACTGGGGGCACATATAGCTGGCTACCTTTACTGAGGGCTCCAACACCTGGCTACCTATACTGGAGGCACCTACGCCTGGCTACCTATGGGGGGGGGGATGGAGACCTTCAACTTACTTCCTATACTGGGGGCACCTATGTATGCTTGGCAACCTATATTGTGGGCACCTACACATGAAATCCTATACTGGGGGCACCTATACCTGGCTACCTGTTGGTGCTGTGCTATCATTCTAAATGGGGGGGGGGCAGCTAACTGTCCCACTGATTGTTTTTATCAATATAATGGAAACAAAGTTCCAGGCTTCATTTTTAAGTGTATTCAGGATAATGCCCTCTTTCCATCCATTCTTGGTTATCAATAGTATTTTTTCTATTATACATATGTGATGCGTCACGAAGATCTAAGCATTTGGTGCAATGTGTCACGACGTCAAAAAGGTTGGGAACCACTGTCATAGGAGATAGCTCAGGAGAAAAGGTGAATTGCATATAGGCCTGTGTGTGTGTGTGCACGTGCGTGTGTGTGCACGCGGGAAGAGGATGAAAGGGGGGCACAAAAATCAGGTTTCGCTCAGGGCACTGTGAAATCTAAGGCCGGCCCTGACCCTACTTGACCCCCTACAGTCTGGATTCCTGACCTGCACACTCAATGAAACAGTCCTCGCCAAGGTGGTCAACGACCTTACCCTTGCCAGGGCCAAAGGCAGTTATTCCATCCTGCTCCTCCTTGACCTCTCTGCAGCATTTGACACTGTTGACCACCCCCTCCTCCTCCAATCACTACAGTCCATGGGCATGCATGGTCTTGCCTTGGCCTGGATCTCCTCCTACCTATCCAATCGCTCCTTCACAACTTCCTTCAATGGCTCCTCCTCAACCCCTGCCCCCCTCTCAGTCGGGGTCCCCCAGGGCTCTGTTCTGGGCCCCCTTCTTTTCTCCATATACACTTACTCAATTAGCAAGCTTATCTCTTCCCTGGGCTTCAAATACCACCTTTATGCCGATGACACTCAGATTTACCTCCATACCCCCGATCTCTTATCCACCACCATAAACAAGGTCTCCTCGTGTCTCTCAACAATTTCCTCCTGATGTCTGCTAAGTTCCTGAAGCTTAACCTAGACAAAACTGAGCTCCTGATCTTTCCACTCCATGCTGCTGCACCCCTCCCAGATTTCCACCTCACAATCAACAACACAACCATTCGCCCTACCTCCCAGGCCCGTTGTCTGGGTGTCACCTTGGATTCTGACCTCTCCATCATCCCACACACCCAAAACACCACCAGAGCCTGCAATTTCCACCTCCGTAATATCTCCAAGATCCGCCCCTTCTTAACCCCGGACATGACCAAACTACTCATCCATGCCCTCATCATCTCCTGCCTTGATTACTGTAACTCCCTCCTTTCTGACCTCCCCTTGAAATGCACTTCCACCCTTCAATCAGTGATGAACGCGGCTCTAAGACTCATCCATTCTTCGCACCGCTCCGCATCCACATATCCCCTTTGTGAATCCCTGCACTGGCTCCCTTTCCGTTTCAGGATAACTTTCAAGATTCTATGCCTGGCGTATAAATCTGTGCACAAAACCTGCCCTACCTACATCTCGAAGCTTGCTCACAGGTATACACCAGGTCGCCCCCTCCGATCCTCCAACGACCTTCGCCTCACCACCCCACGCATTTCCCACTCCCATGCCCGCCTGCAGAGATTTCTCAAGAGCCGCCCCCACCCTCTGGAACACCCTTCCACCACCCATCAGACTTGCTCCCTCTTTCAACACATTTAAGCAAGCCCTCAAAACCCACCTTTTTATGATGGCCTACCCACCTCCTACCACACAGTAACTCTCTACTGGATATTTCACAGCCCCACCTAGTGTTTCCACCCCACCCTTTAGATTGTAAGCCTCTGGCAGGGTCCTCCATTCCCTAGTGTAATCTACAGGATCATGTGCTCCAGTCCTATGACAGCCTGTACTTGTATTACTGGGCCTACGGTATCCAACCCATGTCACATGATCGTGTATTTTGTACAATTTGCATGTATAACTTTGCTCTATGTTGTATAACCTTGTTATGTCTGTCATCCTTGTATCATTGTATATATTTATTGTCCAGAGCTGCGTAATATGTTGGCGCTTTATAAATACAATAAATAATAATAATAATGCCAAAATTGTATTTCCTTTAGCTGCAGCTGCTTGGCATTGGATATGATTATTTACCTTGTTGCCAACTCCTAAGTCCCTCTCCTGGTTTGATGTCCTCATCAGTATCCTGTCTATTTTATATGATGCTACTGTACAAGCAAGTTATGTCATTGCTAGTGGGAAATTCAAGAACGAAAGTGCACTTTCTCCTTTCCTGAGTTGTACTAGGTTATATGCCTTTGAACATGTCGAGGTGGGGTGGGCACCTTGGGAAAGCTTCCACTCCAAAATAACCTAGCATTAAAGTCACAGACCTGTTTCCCCTCTCCGAGCACCACATAAATGAGGCAGTGGTTATACTAAAATGAGGGAGAAAAGGGTGGTCAAAATAACACACAAACATGTTTAAAAAAATGTATATATTTTTTTTTTTACATATGTTAAAAATGTACTCAACTACTTTGAAAAAAAAATTATTAGACTATGTTTACAGTGCAGTATTACGGCCACTTTGTAACGGGGCTTGCCACTCTGCAATGCACCACCTATCCGACACAGTGGCAGTAGTGTTAAAGTATAACGGGTTGTGGATGGTAACACACCGCTAAACTGATGTGTTAACAGGTACAATGAAGCATAGTTTTCATTGACTGCATGCTTCACTGTATGCAACACAATGTTGCTGTAACATGCGGTACTACTTTTCCATTTCATTGTGAACCTAACCTCAATGCACTAATTTGCCAATAGATCAATCCAACATTAATCAAATCATACAGTGTTATAATCCAGTGTTAGTTGCACTTGCAATAACCAATAGCCTGCCACTCAGTACTAGGAGAAACCCCAGGGCTAATTTACATCTTGCTCTACATATAACTAAAATAACAGTGGTCACAGCTCTCTTTAAAGAAATGCTGTAGGGGGGGTCGGGGGAAAAGGAGTTGAACTTACCCGGGGCTTCTAATGGTCCCCCGCAGACATCCTGTGCCCGCGCAGCCACTCCCCGATCCTCCGGCCCCGTCTCCGGTTCACTTCTGGAATTTCAAACTTTAAAGTGTGAAAACCACTGCGCCTGCGTTGCCGTGTCCTCGCTCCTGCTGATGTCACCTGCGCAGTACGTTCATGGTGACATCAGTGGGAGCGAGGACACGGCAACGCAGGCGCAGTGGTTTTCACACTTTAAAGTCTGGAATTCCAGAAGTGACCTGGAGGCGGGCCGAAGCATCGGTGAGTGGCTGCGCGGGCACAGGGTGTCTGCGGGGGACCATTAGAAGTCCCGTGTAAGTTCAACTCATTTCCCCCTCCCCCTACAGTATTCCTTTAATTAACTCAAACATTAATATTGCTAGGATTAACTACACAGTGGCTTTTAACAGGAACAGAGGCCATGCAAGCTCTAGGGTTTTATTTTATTTAAATTTACTTTTATTTAGCCAATAAAGTGAAAACAAAAAGAAGAGAAAAAGTAACCATACACGTTTCTCAATACAAATAAACTTTGCATGTTCTGGCAGTGTGAACAATCTCTTAAATATTGATGAGCAAGGACAAGCCCAGGAGGTTTAAAATAAGCAAGAGTCAACTCTAATCCACAAATTAACCTTAATAGCCTGTTCCACTAATCCCTATTTTGACCCTGTGTGCAGGAACAATACAGCAGTATTTCCTGTGGATTACACTAGCCCTAACGCTCAACCCTACACTAGTGCCTAGTCTCAATTTAACCCTTACACTACCTTAACAGTAAGGCTACTTTCACACTAACACATTGCAGTGTTTTGTGTTGGACAATATAATCATATAGCAAAGGCCATGCAAATATATTGTAATGGTACAGTCACATTAGTGAGTTTGCAGTACGGAGCGGCAGAATCTGTAAGAAAAATGCAAAGCATGCTTTGCACATTTACAGTTGCAGTGAAGCATGCTTTTCATGAACTGTATGCTTTACCTTATGTAATGTACAGAGTGACTCTCCACTCCGTTGGGTTGTGACCCTGTTTTTGCAGGGTATACAACACTCATGCAGGATATGCATAACTACAGGGGAGCAGTCCCTGCAACCTTAGGGGGCCCAGAGCTCTGAGAGGGCCCAGACTACTAGCCTTCCCTTCCTCCAATAAAGGGGTCCATCCTTCAGATCAGGTGTTTTTGTGGTCTTACTCGTTGTGTGTATGATTGCCACACATGTTTGGTGAACCTTGCAGGGTGTGAGGTTAGGCAAGGGAAGAGATGTGAACATTTGGGGACACCATAAGTTTTTCTGGTGGGCCTCTTGATTTGTAGTTACTCCCTTGGCAATGCGCATTGTGTTGCATACCCAAGTGTGAAACTAGCATTATCCTCACAGTATCATTAACTACTCCTAAATGTACTGAAATTAGGTGCAACATCGTTCTGCTTTGATGTCCTAGGCATTTTATTATCTGTATTTCACTGGTATTTCCAGTTTAATTGTCTTTTTTAACAGGGTGTTATTAGTCCCAGTTAAAACATTCATATTAGTAGCTGGATTGTCACATTTATAGGTCTAATGGGGAACCTTTGCTACAATAATGGCTTCTAAAAACAAAATACTCATTTTAATTTTTAGTGAAATTATGATAATTGCTGTAAATAAATTAATTTAAAAAAGACATCATACACAACAAAGAAGGTCAAATAAAGGATACCTTCTGACTGTGTGTAATGCTACAGTAAAGAGTGACGTCAAACCAGTACTCTTCCTATTTACTGCACATGACAGACACAGTTCTAAATTGGAAGAAATATAACCTCACCACACATGTAGTAAAATACTCTAAATGGTTTCTTCATTTTGCTTAGGCCTTAGACCTACATCCTTTCCTCTAGTTTCACCTTGTCTAATTATCTGGTTTCAAAATGGCAATTAAGAAAATTAATACTTCCTGCCTGCATTGGGTTCAGCTAAGCACTCAGCTCATATAGCTCCTAGTAGTTGGAGAAGCTACGTGATCAGGTAACACCTAAAACCACAGACGTCTGTTATCTTGTCATTCTAATTATGACTTTGGCTGAAGTCTTAGCACTGTGTGTAGACGTCGCATTGTCTTCTGATTTTGTATCTGATTAAAAATATGCTACTTTGCCATCATCTCACAGCTTTATCTCTAGAATAGGATGTCCTTTTTGGGACCATGTAATTCCCAGTAGAATGTTAATGTCTTGTATTTCTGGAACGGACTGGATTGTCTCCAAAACAAATAAAAGATTCTAGAGAAAGATGATGCTTGGGTGTGAAAACCAAATTACAAAACCGTAACATGTCCTAGAAGATAATGCATTTCCATACCTTTTTTCAGTTTAAAGTGAACCTGTGTCAATTAACAGACCTGGCACAATATCCATTAATTATAAGCCCTTCTTTTCAGGTTTAAATTACCATTCTTTCTGCTGTGCATATTATGGGGGAAAAAAGAGGTGTTATGCAGGGTTGCTCATCACGACCTCGTGATCATGGCATACCCGTGATTCACGAGCATTTTTTCACTATCCGACATCGTGATCGGAATTTGTGATTGCATCTCAATCACGAATTCAGATCTGAATGCACATGTGATCGTGGTCCAAATCCGGCTGTGATCGCGGCCATTATTAACCGCCAAAACCCGGCGACTTTAACGGTTAATAGCAAAGCCCTCTTAACCACGTGTTGTTCACCTTATGCATCCGAGCAACTTTCACCTCCCATTAATATCACCAATAACTTTATAACTACTTATCACAATTAATTGATCTATATCCTGTTTTTTCTGCCACTAATTAGGCTTTCTTTCGGTGGTACATTTTGCTAAGAATTATTTTTTTCTAAATCCATTTTAACAGAAAGATTAAGAAAGAGATGGAAAAAAATCATTATTTCTCAGATTTTGGCCATTATAGTTTGAAATTACTACATGCTACCATAATTAAAATTCATGTATTTTATTTGCCCATTTGTCCCAGTTATTACACCGTTTAAATGATGTCCCTATCACCAGGTACAAGGCTAGGTGAGGGTGACAGGTGAAGGCAGGCAGGGGGGCAGCGGGAGGCAGCGGCTATATGTCTGCATAGGACGCATTCTCAGCTATACTAAAGTGTATAGCTGAGAAAAGCATTTTTAATCTCTTGAGGACCACAGTGGTAAACCCTCCTGAAGACCAGGCCTTTTTTCTGCTAATTGGCCACTGCAGCTTTAAGGCCAAGCTGCAGGGCTGCACAACACAGCACACAAGTGATTCCCCTCCGCCTTTTCTTCCCACCAACAGAGCTCTCTCCCCACCAACAGAACTCTCTGTTGGTGGGGTCTGATCACCACCCCCCCCTCCCTCCGTGTTTATTTATTTTTTATAAATATTTGTTGTTGTTTTTTTATATTTTTTACTATATATCTTTTTTTTTCTAACCGCCCCCCCCCCCATCCTGCCAATCCTCACGATCGGCTCTCTTCTGCCCCAGGAGGACAGCCGTGTCACACGGCTGTCCCCAGTACAGCGCTGCTGCTGTTTTCAGCACTGTACTAACTGTAAAGACCGCAATTTCACCGTCTAACAGTCTCCCGAGCTGCGATCGCCGATGGGAGACTGAAGGCAGGGTGGAGCTCCGCCCCTCGAGCAGGAGATGCGTGCACAGCCTGCAAACTGCAGCCCCAGGACTTGACGCCAATTGGCGTTAGGCAGTCCTGGGGCTGCCACCGTGGCCACGCCCATTGGCGTGGGGCGGTTGCCCAGTAGTTAAATTTTGGCTCCAATGCTCCCCATTGGTTCTTTAATAGACCAATGGAGATCCTCCTGATCTCCATTGGTCTGTTAAGGAACCAATGGGGAGCCTTGGAGCCAAAATTTAAAGATGTTTTTCTCAACTATACTTAGTATAGTTGAGAGAGCGTCCTATGCGGACGCATTGCCGCTGGCTCCCGCTGCCCTCCCTGCCTCACACCTGCTGTTACCCTCACCCATGCTGGCACCCTGTGCACCCATAGGTGCAGTGACTTAGCTACAAACCTCAGGGCCCCGATGCGGACTTTGGACCCGGGCCCCCCCCCCCCCATTTAATAGCCAGGAGCAGGACCAGAGCCTGTAGGCACAGAATTTCTGGCGCCCTAAACCTCGCCCCTCAGCATAGGTCACACCCCCAGGTCAACCCCTACACCATAAAGTTTACCTCTTAAGGTACCACCTACCTACCTACCACCCTTCCCACTAATGGCCCCTGGCCTGAGTAATACTCTCTCCCCCAACACCCCCCCCCCCAACCTTCCCCAGAAACCATGCCTTTAAAAAACATGCACACACATGCACACACACACACTGGCACACAAATACACACACACTATGGATACACCCTCTGGCACACATATACACACACACTATGGATACACACTCTACCATGCAGATACACACACTGTAAACAGACACACAAAACACTGTGGATACACACTCTGGTACACGCATACTGTACACAGACACTCTGGCACACATATACACACACACTATGGATACACACTTTGCCATGCAGATACACACAGACACACACATACACTCTGGCACACACATACTCACACACTCTGACACACACTGTACACAGTTACACACACTCTGTCACCCTCTTCCCTCCCCCCATCTCCGGACAATAAAGCAGCAAAGAAGAAGAACATGCTTTACCCCAGCAGGCAGCCTTTGAACTTTCCTTGAGGGGGGAGAGCATCCCACACTCTCTCTCTGGCTGGAGCTTCATGAAGTCTGGCTGTTCCAGCGGTCATGCCTGTCCAGTCCATATACGCAGCAGTACAGACGACTGCTGCGACCGTGGCCCCTACACCCCTGCATAGGTGCACTGAGTGCCAGTATGGGTGAGGGTGACAGGTGGGGGACAGGGAGGACAGTGGGAGCTGGTGGTAATGCATCCGAATAGGCGGATGCGCTCTCAGCTAAGCTGAGAGCTGTGGTGGGGAGCGACGAGTGGGGCAACGCCGGCAGAGATCTTTAATCATGTTGTAAAGAAGATCGCAAGATTAGACGATTAGAGGATTTTGGCGTGGGAACTTTTTTTTTTAACATTACATTTTTATTGCCAATTTATTTTTTTATTTTTTTTTGAAAGCGGTACAAAAGCAGTACAGTTATTAAGAATCTGATGTTTACAATTGGTTTATACATGAACAGTAAATAAAACCAGTCCTGCACGCCTGAAATAGTGGTAAATGGGTTAAGCAAGGACTAACACTGTGAACAAAAACATGAGAAGTAACTTCTAGCTCATAACTTGGGTTAGTTATGGTCACCGTGCATACATCAGAGTTTATTTTCCATGTTAATATTAGCATTTGCTAAAGCAAGATTCGTGTATAGTAGGGGAGGATTACTGGTATTCCAGTTAGAAACAATTTGTTGGCGAGTGGCGCATATAATCTGCGATATCTCCAGGCGGTAAAGAGAGGGTATGTGATCTAGTATGTGGAGTTAGTTTAAAGGGAACCTAAACTGAGAGGGAAATCGATGTTTCCATTTAAACAAAACCAGTTGCCTGGCAGTCCTGCTGATCTCTTTGGCTTTAGTAGTGGCTAAATCACAGACCTGAAACAAGCATGCAGCTAATCCAGTATTACTTCAGCCAGAGCATCTGATCTACATGCTGGTTCAGGGGCTTTAGCTGAAAGCATTAGAGACACAGGATCAGCAGGAGAGTCAGGCAACTGGTATTATTTTAAAATGAAAAATACATATCCTTCTCAGTTTAGGTTCCCTTTAAAGGGTGCCCAGATGTGAGTTGCAATGTTTTGGTTGATTTCTTTCCAGAGCCTGCTAATGCAAAGGCTTGCAAAACCAAAGTATGTGAGGGAGTGATCCCAGGGTGCCACAGTTTCTCCAGCAATCAGGGTTAGTATCTTTTTTGAATTTTGACAAGCGTGAAGGGGTAGAGTACCAGTGCAGCAATATTTTTTGAAATGTCTCCCAATGTGTTGTGCTTCGGGAGTATCTGAGTAATAGAGATGAGGCAAGTTGGATTCATGAGACCAATAGGCCACATACAGTGGGTTGCAAAAGTATTTGGCCCCCTTGAAGTTTTCCACATTTTGTCACATTACTGGCACAAACATGCATCAATTTTATTGGAATTTCACGTGAAAAACCAGTACAAAGTGGTGTACATGGGAGAAGTGGATCAAAAATCATACATCATTCCACACATTTTTTACAAATAAATAACTGCAAAGTGGGGTGTGCGTAATTATTCGGCCCCCTGAGTCAATACTTTGTAGAACCACCTTTTGCTGCAATTACAGCTGCCAGTCTTTTAGGGTATGTCTCTACCAGCTTTGCACATCTAGAGACTGAAATCCTTGCCCATTCTTCTTTGCAAAACAGCTCCAGCTGTCAGATTAGATGGACAGCGTTTGTGAACAGCAGTTTTCACATCTTGCCACCAATTCTCGATTGGATTTAGATCTGGACTTTGACTGGGCCATTCTAACACATAGATATGTTTTGTTTTAAACCATTCCATTGTTGCCCTGGCTTTATGTTTAGGGTCATTGTCCTGCTGGAAGGTGAACCTCCGCCCCATCTCTCAAGCCTTTTGCAGTCTCCATGAGGTTTTCTTCCAAGTTTGCCCTGTATTTGGCTCCATCCATCTTCCAATCAACTCTGACCAGCTTCCCTGTCCCTGCTGAAGAGATGCACCCCCTATCATGATGTTGCCACCACCATATTTGACAGTGGGGATGGTGTGTTCAGAGTGATGTGCAGTGTTAGTTTTCTGCCACACATAGCGTTTTGCATTTTGGCCAAAAAGTTCAATTTTGGTCTCATCTGACCAGAGCACCTTCTTCCACATGGTTGCTGTGTCCCCCACATGGCTTGTGGCAAACTGCAAACGGGACTTCTTATGCTTTCTGTTAACAATGCCTTTCTTCTTGCCACTCTTCCATAAAGGCCAACTTTGTACAGTGCATGACTAATAGTTGACAGGACAGATTCCTATGGACAGAGTCTCCCACCTGAGCTGTAGATCTCTGCAGCTCGTCCAGAGTCACCATGGGCCTCTTGACTGCATTTCTGGTCAGCGCTCTCCTTGATCAGCCTGTGAGTTTAGGTGGATGGCCTTGTCTTGGTAGGTGTACAGTTGTGCCATACTCCTTTCATTTCTGAATGATCGCTTGAACAGTGCTCCGTGGGATGTTCAAGGCTTTGGTAATCTTTTTGTAGCCTAAGCCTGCTTTAAATTTCTCAATGACTTGATCCCTGGCCTGTCTTGTGTGTTCTTTGGACTTCACTGTGTTGTTGCTCCCAATATTCAGCAGTATTTGTACTGACATTAGATTACACACAGGTGCACTCTATTTAGTCATTAGCACTCATCAGGCAATGTCTATAGGCAACTGACTGCACTCAGATCAAAGGGAGCCGAATAATTATGCACACACCACTTTGCAGTTATTTATTTGTAAAAAATGTTTGGAATCATGTATGATTTTCATTCCACTTCTCATGTGTACACCACTTTGTGTTGGTCATTTATGTGGAATTCCAATAAAATTGATTCATGTTTGTGGCAGTAATTTGACAAAATGTGGAAAACTTCAAGGGGGCCGAATACTTTTGCAACCCACTGTATTTCAGAAGTCGTGATTCAGAAGACCTGAGTAATTCTGCGTAGCATAAAGATATGCCTTTTTTGAGAGGAATTGGAGCTTGGACAAAGTGGATAATTGATTTAGGTATACTGGGGATTGTATTTTTTATGGAAGCCCAAGTATGTTTCAATTGGTAAATAGTTAAGAGTTCAGTGGATGGGATGTGGTAATACTCTTGAATCTGAGAGAAGGTTTTAAATTGGCCTTCCTCTAGTAGTGAGTTAAAGTTAAGTTTTCCTGGAAATGACCAATGTTTTAAGTTTACAGTGTCCAAAAGGAAGGATACTGCTGTTATAGGGACATCTGGGGTGAGATTGTCTGTAACAGATTTGTGTTTCAATAAGAATTTCCAGGAGTCAATGGTTGACTCTATGGTTGGGTAAGGGTGGTTGTTGTCTGAGTTCCTTGGGGAACTTCTTTTTTTTTTAAAGTACAGGTAAGTATTTCTGGTTAATTAAGATTAATAAAATACTTTTTTTGTCGTCGTGTTTTTATTTCATTTAACCCTTTGTGGAAATGGTTAAAGGGTACTTTGTACCCCTATACTCATTTCTCCTAGGAGGGGGGCTGGCATCTGGGGCCCCCTTCTTAAAGGTGACTCCCAGATGCCACCATGAACCCCCCCAGGGAGTCGTCACCATGGATTGGACAAGGGATCCAAGGGAGAGAGGAAGGCTTGGCCGCCTCTCTCCCCCGGAGCCCCCCATACCATGGACCATGCGGGCTGGTATAGCTCAGGGTGAGAAGCCCCAGCTGGCCGGGGCTCCACATTCTGGCTATCCCAGCCTGTATGGGAGACAAGGGGTTACTGAGGCTCGGGAGGGGGACCCCACGCCATTTAAAAATAAATTCCCTCACTCTGAACATAATTTTTTTTAAAATATTGTTTCCCACTATCTTTTTAACATACCCTGCAAATTTAGTGTTGCTAGGATGTAAGGGGCCTTTGCTATTAACTGCTAAGGTCGGCAGGAATTGTTTCCCTAAGAACTGTCATTACCGGATTTACAGTAAATGTATACTTTTTTCCTTTAAAATTTTAAAATCGATTTTCTCAAAAAGTATAAGATCTTTTTGAAAAACATTTTCCCCTTGCTCCCACTTTTCTTCTTAACATAACCTGCAAATTTGGTGATTCTGGCATTTAAGGGTGCTTTGCTACTAATTGTTAAAGTCAGCGGGTTTTGAATCACGATACATGACTCGTGATTACATGCAGTTATTCGACTCAAAACCACACTCTAGTCGGATATCTGTCTCTATTCGTAATCCAAATCCGGATTTGAGCATATCCGGATTCAAATTCACTCGAATCGTGATTGGGGCTATCCCTGGTGTTATGTACAGTACATGCATGAAAAGTGCCATGGTCATTGTGTTTATAAACACAACACTGCCTCTGTCAGCAGTAATGACCTCTGACAGTTTTCACATTACAGTCATAGGACCACAGGTTTATACTCATCTAGTGACCACCAGGCAATTTTTTTTTTAGAATTCAGCACTTTGCCACTTTAACACTTTATTGCTTGGTCATACAACTTACCACCCAAATGAATTTTACCACCTTCTTCCCACGAATAGAGCTGTATTTTGGTGGTCTCTGATTGTTGCTGCTATGTTTTTTTATTATTATTATTAATAATAAAAGTTTACCTTTTAAAAAAAAAAACTATTACTTTTATTCCCCCCTCGTTCCCCCTAAATTGGCTGTAGACTGCAGTCCATACACTACAGTACCCTTTCATAGTCATCAGCCTATAAAGAGGGATTAGATTGTGAGCCACTCCTAGGGAAATTACTAGGCTGTCCCCTGTATAGCGCTGCTCTGTACAAATGTTTTTTTTTTCTTTCTTTAATTCAGCCTGCTGATCACGGATCCCCTCTTTGTGTCTCCGCAGGGAATGCGCGCGCAAGCGAGCGTGTGTTCCTGCTAATCCCGCCCACTGCACTTTGGCAACAAACAGCGTTAGGCAGGCCCCAGCGAGCCACTCTTCCACTGCCCATCAGCGTTAGGCGGTCGGGAGGTGGTTAAGAAAATTTTTTCAAGTTTGCCATTTCCCTTCAGTGTCCTTCCCTTGTAGTATACCCATCCAGTCCACCGCAATTCAGTTTTTCTCCAAGATGATATTTTCACATCATATTAATAAAATGCCCTTTAAGCCACCAGCAAGCAAGAACATACTTAGAATAATTAGACAGTACTTTTGCATCTACTTTTTAGTACTTTTTCAATAACAGAGTGCTAAAAAGTTATTTTAAACCAAAGATGAAAAATTTTCTCTTAGTGATGATTAAAAGGTTTGTCAGTCGGTGGTTACAGTACTTTCAAAGCACAGGCTGGTGGCAAAAATGGAATCAAACTAGATGGTTCCTACCATTGCTGAGCAATTATGATTATCTTCACTTTGCTTTCATTTATGTGAAAACGTTTATATTTTTCAACACAAATGTCTTTATAAAAGTGTTCTGAATAGGGACCATCTCCTCCTGGCTGCCAGATAGGTTCCTGAAGCTTAACTTGGATAAAACTGAGCTCCTCATTTTCCCACCCTGTGCTTTACCACCCCTCCCGGATATTCACGTCACTATCAAAAGCACTACCATCCGCCCTACCTCCCAGGCCCGCTGCCTGGGCCTCATGCTAGACTCTGCCCTCTCCGTCAGCCCCCACATCCAAAACGTTACCAGAGCCTGCAATTTCCACCTTCCCAACATCTCCAAAATCTGCCATTTTCTGACCCCAGACACTACCAAGCTTCTTATCCATGCCTTCATTATCTCCCTCCTTGACTACTGCAATGACCTACTGTCTGGCCTCCCTTTGAAATGCATTGCACCCTTCAATCCATCATGAATGCAGCAGCTAGACTCATAATTCTTCCCAATGCTCTGCTTTAACTTCTCCTCTCTGCAAAGCCCTACACTGGCTCCCTATCTGCTTTAGGATCAGTTTTAAGATTTTGTGCCCTACCTGCAAATCTGTACACAAGACATGCCCAACCTACATTTCTTAACTCATCCACAGTTATATATCTGCCTACCACCTCCGGTCCTCCAATAAATTATCTCCACCTGATAACCCCACGCATTTCTCACTCCCATGCATGCCTACAAGACTTCTCAAGAGCTGCCCCCAACATATGGAACTCACATGCACCCCCCTCAGATTTGCTCCTTCCTTCAACACCTCTTTAAAATGGCCTACCCCCCCCCCCATTTACCATACTTTTTCCACAGCCCTACCTTATGTGTCCTTCCCCCACCCTTTAGATTGTAAGCCTTTGCCCCCCTGTCCCCCCCCCCACCCTTTAGTGTGTCCTTTTTAATCTTGCAACCCCAGCAATGACACCCTTCTCATGGACTAACACAGACTTGATTTGCTGGGTCTCTGTAAAATCACATGCTCATGCTTATACCGCATGCATGTACAGTGAGCTATGTTGTATAACTGTTTGCTAACTCTCTGTCTGTCACTCCTTGTTTACATTGTACATATCCTTATTTATTGTCCAGCACTGCATAATATGTTGGCGTTTATAAATACAATAAATAATAATAATAAGGATGGCCAAACTAGTTTGTCAGTGAACAATTCTTGGAAAAGAACTACCGTTCACCATTAGTTTTTATTGTAAATTTCCGCTGTAAAAATTTGCACTTGCATTTAACATTGAAGTCAATGACTGCCAACTTGTGGTGGTTAATGGCAGCAAATTTTCAATGTTCTCTTGTTCCTACTGTTCCCCTTAACATACCCTGCAAATTTGTTGAGTTTACCATGTACGGGACTTTGCTATAAACTGCTAAAGACCATTGACTAAAGATGGCCCGAACGGTTCGCCGGCGAACGGGAAACGGCAAACTTCCGGGGTTCGCGAACTTTACCGGAAGTTCGATTTGCCCCCATAGTGCATCATGAGGGTCAACTTTGACCCTCTACATCACAGACAGCAGGCACATTGTAGTCAATCAGGCTACACTCCCTCCTGGAGCCCCCCCCTTATAAAAGGCAGGCAGCGTCAGGCCTTTCACTCACTCGTGTGCCTGCAGTAATTAGAGAAGGGAGAGCTGCTGCAGAGAGAGATATAGGGAAAGCTTAGTTAGGCTCTTGTAGGCTTGTTAGCTTGCTCCTTGCTGATTCTTATTGCTAAAAAAGCACCCCTTAACAGCTCTTTTGAGAGCTTATCTTGTGAGTCACATACTTCTAGTCAGACTTATGTCAGAAGCACCAGATCTTCATGTTTGTGCAGGGTCTATGGCTAAAGCTTGGTACACACTTTCAATTAAGATTGGCCAATCACCAATGTTACCACCTCCATGTAGTATGAGAGTTTACCTACACAATCTGTTCATAATATTCAATCTCTGTTGACCTTCATACTGCATCTACATGAATGTGGTAAAATTGGTCAGTGATTGGTCGATCATAATTGAAACTGTTTATTAGGCTTAAATATATTAGAGGCAGAAGAGGACAGCCAGGCAATCTGCATTGTTTAAAAGGAAATAAATGTCAGCCTACATATCCCTCTCAATTCAGGTTCCCTTCAGGAAACCTTCTTAAAGTGAATCCAAGATGAACTTTTACACATTGCCTAATTGTGTTCCTTTCCCATTGTTTATAGGGCATTCCTCAAGCCAAATATTTTTTTGTTTTTGTTTTAATACTCCAATTCCCTATAAACTAAACAAGCCATGCCCACAGGTTTTCAGAGAGCCAAGGCACTTTCAGACAGTAGCAAGGGCTCATGGGAGCTCAGTCTGGGCAGGAGGAGAGGGAGGTATTACTAGCCAGAGATTTCAGAGGCAGAGGGGAGGAGGGAGGAGGAGGGGGGATTAGGTTTTTTTCTCAAGATGCAGATAAGCCTGCCTCTGTGTAATGTTTACAAACAACATGGCTGCTTTCATTATATCACAGGAAAAAATAATCATATTCTATTAAAGCTGTTTGCAGCTAGATTTGCTGTGTAAACGATCTAAACTTTAGATAAGATATATAGACAAGTTGCTTGTTATAATTAGTTTTTCATCTTCGATCCACTTTAAATGTGGCTCTGACAGCAGGACACCCCTAGGGATGTAGCTTAGTGGGTATGGAGCATAGAGAGCGCTGACTGACCATGGAGATCTAGGATACTAAGCTACAGTGTGCTATCATACTGTGCTGCACAATCCAATGATATTGTGTGTTGTGTGAATTAAATGTAATGTTTTTGTGTTGCAGGCTTTTTTTTTCTATAGCAACTTCTTCCTATTCAATAGTTGCTGCTCTTTGTTTGAAGCAAGTTACTCATCACACAGTTTTCGGACAAAGCATTGTACACCCACGCAATACATTGTTTCATAAATATGAAACAAGCATGCAGATAATCTACTCTGACTCCAGTCAGAGCACTTGATCTGCATGCCTGTTCAGGGGCTGTGGCTAAAAGTATTAGAGACATAGGATCAGCAGGGGAGTCAGGCAACTGTTATTATTTTTAAAGTAAAAATCCATATCCTTCTCAGTTTAGGTTCCCTTTAAAGCTCCATCCAAACATGTTATTTAAAACATTTACTTTTTCCTATGCCCTGCAAGACACATGATAAAGACTCTCCCTCCAAATAATATTTGTTCAAAGTCGTAGGGCTTGATTCACTAAGACAAATAGATGCTTTATCCAAGTTAACACGCTTTATCAGAGATAACACGCCTAATCAGAGTATCATAGCGAGCGCTACAAACTTATGCCTGCTAATTGGCAATGACGAGAACTCCACTCTTCCTGCCCTGAACCCCTGCGGGTTTGTAGCGCTCTCTATGCTACTCTGATAAGGCGTGTTAACTATGATAAAGGTGTGTTATCTCTATTTGTCTTAGAGAATCATGCCCATATTTTCATTATTGTATGCTCCCAAGGCAATGCCTTACTCCCCATGCCTTCTGTTAACTTCTTGCCGACTGGCTAACGCCAATGGGCGTGGCTGTGGTGGCAGCCCCAGGACCACCTAACACCAATTGGCGTCAAGTCCTGGGGCTCTGTTTTGCAGGAGATCGTGCGCAGGCTGCACGCGCATCTCCTGCTCGGGGGGCGGAGCTCCACCCCCTCTTTAGTCCCCGAGCGGCAATCGATGCTCGGGAGACGGTTAGACGGCGTCTAAACACATAGTACAGCGTTGCGATCAGCAGCAGCGCTGTACTGGGGATAGCCGTGCAACACGGCTTTCACCCTGGGAGACAAGAGAGTGATCGACTCTCATAGGCACAAGCCTATCACAGCCGATCGCCTGATTGGCCAGATGCAGGGAGGGAGGGAGGGGAATAACAGAACAAAAAAATGCATATTTTGTGTAAAAAAAAACACAAGTAAATATTTATAAAAAAAAAAAAAAACACACCTGGGGGGCAATCAGACCCCACCAACAGAGAGCTCTGTTGGTGGGGAAAAAAGGGGGGGGGGGAAAGGAATCACTTGCGTGCTGTGCTGTGTTGTGTGGCCCTGCAGCTTGGCCTTAATTGTGTCAAGCACATAGTTCAATATTTGCACCTAGGCCATTTGCCGGTTTTAATTATTTTGGTTATACATTATAAACATGCACTCTGTACTGGGTATTCAAGGCCAGAAACACACATCATCCTGTTAGTTGTTTACAGTGAAGGTGAATTCCTGCATCTGTCTTAGCAGTCCAAAAAATTGCATTTCTCTCACTAGAGGAGTATTTGACCATTTATAAATGCAGTGCTGCTGACTTTGGGGAAAAAAATTTGTATATTTGTATGTGTATATACAGTGGTGTGAAAAACTATTTGCCCCCTTCCTGATTTCTTATTCTTTTGCATGTTTGTCACACTTAAATGTTTCTGCTCATCAAAAACCTTTAACTATTAGTCAAAGATAACATAGTTGAACACAAAATGCAGTTTTAAATGATGGTTTTTTATTATTTAGTGAGAAAAAAAACTCCAAATCTACATGGCCCTGTGTGAAATAGTGATTGCCCCCCTTGTTAAAAAATAACTTAACTGTGTTCAATATCTGTAGTCACCCCCAGGCCTGATTACTGCCACACATGTTTCAATCAAGAAATCACTTAAATAGGAGCTATCTGACACAGAGAAGTAGACCAAAAGCACCTCAAAAGCTAGACATCATGCCAAGATCCAAAGAAATTCAGGAACAAATGAGAACAAAAGTACTGTAATTGAGAGCTATCAGTCTGGTAAAAGTTATAAAGCCATTTCTAAAGCTTTGGGACTCCAGCAAACCACAGTGAGAGCCATTATCCTCAAATGGCAAAAACATGGAACAGTGATGAACCTTCCCAGGAGTGGCCAGCCGGCCAAAATTACCCCAAGATCGCAGAGAAAACTCATCCGAGAGGCCACAAAAGACCCCAGGACAACATCTAAAGAACTGCAGGCCTCACTTGCCTCAATTAACCAGCTGAGCGGTCTGGACGAGCTCAGCTCGTCCAGTACCGCCGGAGCCTGCCGCTCAGGCCCTGCTGGGCCGATTTGGCTCAAGTAAAAAGCAGCACACGCAGCCGGCACTTTGCCAGCCGCGTGTGCTGCCTGATCGCCGCCGCTCTGCGGCGATCTGCCGCGAGCAGCGGCGAATGAGGGTCCCCCCAGCCGCCTGAGCCCAGCGTAGCCGGAACAAAAAGTTCCGGCCGGCGCTAAGGGCTGGATCGGAGGCAGCTGACGTCAGGACGTCGGCTGACGTCCATGACGTCACTCCGCTCGTCGCTATGGCGACGAGGGAAGCAAAACAAGGAAGGCCGCTCATTGCGGCCTTCCTTGTTTATTCTGGGCGCCGGAGGCGATCGGAAGAACGCCTCCGGAGCGCCCTCTAGTGGGCTTTCATGCAGCCAACTTTCAGTTGGCTGCATGAAATATTTTTTTTTTTATTAAAAAAAAAACCCTCCCGCAGCCTCCCTGGCGATCTTATCAGAACGCCAGGGTGGTTAAGGTCAGTATTCACGACTCTACCATAAGAAAGAGACTGGGCAAAAACGGCTTGCATGGCAGATATCCAAGGCGCAAACCACTTTTAAGCAAACCGATCTCGGTCTCGACTGCGGGCCTCGTCTCTACTAGTTTGTACAGAAAGGAAACGGCAACAAATGCACTCCTGAGAGCGGAAAGTTTCCATCCAAAACATACTATTAATGGGATTCCCACTGGACAGTATTTGCGGGTTCGACGCAACTGTTCAGAGGATGATACGTTTCAGAGGGAGGCCTTACAGTTGAGATCGAGATTCAGACAGAGAGGATATAAGGATAAGACTCTTGTAAAGGCATATAAGAGAGCTAAGGCCAGCAATAGGTCCACTTTATTGGATAGGAATAGATGTCCCGCCTGCGAGAGGTCTGAGACAATCAGATTTTGCACTAGGTTCTCGGCACAGCATCGAGAAGTTTCTGGGATATTGGACAAGCATTGGCACATCCTCACTAACGATGCCAAATTGAGCGCAGTGTTAACAAAAAAAACCCTTTATTCATTCCGGAGGGCACCGTCCCTACGGGACCTTCTGGTTAACAGTCATTTTGTGGATTCCCAGGCCAACAGAAAGCATTGTAAGGTGACTGGTACATATACCTGTGGGGGATGCTCGGTATGTCGATACATTCAGGTGGGCAGAACGATCCGCCTACCGGATGGTCGGGATTGGTGTTTCCCACACTATGTCAACTGCAGTACTACTCTTGTGGTATACCTGCTGCTCTGCACTTGCGGGGCTTTTTATGTGGGAAAGACCAAAAATGAATTCCGCACACGAATTTCGCAGCACATTGCAAGTATCAAGAGTTCAAATTATAATAACCTTACTCCCGTGGCGAAGCACTTCAAGCTCGCTCACGGTGGTAGGTTTCAACATGTGCGTTTTGTTGGCCTGGACAGAATTCATAACTCTGCAAGAGGTGGTAATATGGATCGTTTGCTTCTACAACGAGAGGCAAGGTGGATATTTGATCTAGAGGCAACCAAGGTGCCAGGCCTCAATGAAAACACAAGTTACGTTCCCTTTCTTCCACCCTAGAGATCTTTGTTGGATCATCTCGCACTAGAGGGGTCTGCGTGGCTTTCCCTGGGGAGAGGCATTGGGGGCTCCCTGCTGGAGCATCTCACATCTAATTTTCCGCATGATATCTATAGCGAGAATTTTTGATATATGCTTATGCCGAAATCGGCACGCTCCCAATCTGGAGGGGCATGTGCATGTATGCACATCTCTTCCTTTGTTTGATGGGGGTAGTTTAAATGTAAAGTTTGAGTGGAATTTCACAGACTGTGATTTAAATATATATGTTTACCTTTTCATATTTTGATGCCACATGTACACATGGTAGGCCTCTTTAATTGTAAACAGTAGTTATTTCTGCATACCATTGGTTTCTTTTTTTGTAGTGTTGTTTTTGGGATGGGACGTGGGGCGCTTGGGTCTTTTGTGCTGCCGCCGTCTGATCCGGCTGCTCTGGTGTCTCGCGCCCCTTCCCCGGGGCTTGCGTGCGGGGAAGGCGGGGCCTGGCGGACGCGCCGGGCTGGCTATTGGGCGCGCCCGTCGTGTCTGCCTGCTCTGCCCCTCCGCTCGCATTGGCCCTGGTGTGGAGGCGGGAGATGCCGTTGTTCTGCGGCCGGATTGGACGGCGGCCTGCACATAGACGCAGCACGGCTCACGGAGAGACAATCCTCCTGAAGAAGCCGGCAGAGTCCGGCGAAATCGATCGAGGACGCCGTCCTCCACCACAAGGGCTCCTCCTCCGTGCCTCCATAACACTGAGGTGAATTGCTAGCCCGATGTGACGCTGAGAACTCTGCTTGCTCTATGGGATGGCTGTGTGCATGGATTCTATACATTACAGGAGGTTATGTGATATGAAGAAATTTCTTATTGGATGAATATTTTGGAACTGATTTTTCAAATGGACTCTTCACAATATCTATAATTTCCGCTTGTGTGATATCCAGCAACAATTTTTCTAGATCTAGTTTTTTGGCCGAGTTCTGCAGGGCTGCGCAGCCAACAACATATGTGCACATTATCCAGAAAGGCAATTGGTGATCAGGAGGGGGAGAGTATTGGGGACGCCTGGGTGGGAATGTGTATGGAGGGGGTGGGGGATGGGCCATCGTGGTGGGTTTTTATATTTGAAGTTTTTAACAATAAGCAAATGTTTGAATAAAGTTTTGTATTTTTTTTGGAATAAGACTTATTTGTATTCAATGAGGCCTCACTCCTCCTTTACTCTATCTCAAAGTTTTTGACACTTTTAAGCAAAAAGAACATTAGCAAATTAATTTTGCTAAAAAACATTTCAATGATTGCCAAGACTTTTGGGAAAATACCTTGTGGACCGACGAGACAAAAGTTGAACTTTTTGGAAAGTGCGTGTCCCGTTACATCTGACAAAGAAGTAACACAGCATTTCAGCAAAAGAACATCATACCAACAGTAAAATATGGTGGTGGTAGTGTGATGGTCTAGGGTTGTTTTGCTGCTTCAGGACCTGGAAGGCTTGCTGTGATAGATGGAACCATGAATTCTACTGTCTACCAAAAAATCCTGGAGGAGAATGTCCGGCCATCTGTTCGTCAACTCAAGCTGAAGCGATCTTGGGTGCTGCAGCAGGACAATGACCCAAACCACACCAGCAAATCCACCTCTAAATGGCTGAAGAAAAACAAAATGATAAATATATATATAATTTTTTTTTACATTTAATAGCTTCAAACACCTTGGACCTGATGCACTATACACCAGTAAAGCTGCTGTGCACAGCAATTTTACCAGTACTAATGGTGTGAAAACACCATCTAATGACCCATTAGCGCTATGTGCATTACTGAGTGGCTTATAGTACTTCAGGCCCATTGTGTGATATTTGTTCATTGCCCTTTTACCCTAACTTAGTGCTATATGTTAGAAACGTACGTTCTCTGCTACCCATTCAAGGCCAGAAATGCATGTTACCATGCTAGCTTTTACAGTGTGTTAGGCATACTTCTGCATCTGTCCTAACAGTCTAAAGAATTATTGCTTGGTCACTAGTAGAGAGGCCTTGTATAACTGCAGCGCCTGTTATCATAAAAATAAAAAAACTGACAGTATTGTGAAATGGACTTCTAAGGGCACACCATTAGCAACTTGATCAGGGTGCTATGGGTGCTCAAAGGTGACAGTGTAGGTAGGCGCTATAGATGCGGTGGGTGGGAGCCGTGGAGGGCAGAGAGGGAGATGCAGCTCTAGCTATACTTAGTATAGCAAAGCTAATAGCATCTTTGAATTTGGCTCCACATTTAAACATGCTTTGGCTCCAGCTATACTTAGTATAGCTAGAGCTTTGTGGGGACCGGCGGTGGGTGCATGGGTCAGTAGAGATCGTCAATCAAAGTCGCACGATAGAGGATATCAGTGTGGGACATTTCTAAAGATATTGGCGTGGGAACTTTTTTTAACCCCTCTGGTGGTATGATTATTTGTGGATTTTAGAGTCTTTTAAAAGGGTTTCAGACCCTAAAATCAGGAAAAAAATCAGAAAGCCAGCAGCAGCCCCTTCTCTCACTCACCTCCCTGGGCTCCAGTGCTGCAATTTTACCTCTGTCCTCTGAGTGGCACTGTAACTCTTTGGTGAGATCAATGACGGCGATCTCACCGGAGTGATTCAGAGCATATAAAGACAGGAAGGAGAATGGCTACCGACGTCTGGATCCCCCGGGAGGTGAGTAAAAGCTCCCACTGCATGCAATACTCTGCATAGAGCTCCCGGCGGCTAGCCCTAGTGTAGCTCGGGATTACCTCCAGGGAGGTTAAAGGTACAGGTAAGTATTTCTGGTTAATTTAGAATATTAAAATTCTTTTTTTTGTTGTTGCTGTTTTTTTTATTTCTTTTAACCCTTTGTGGGAATGGGGTAAGGGAGCATTTTATACCCCTATTCCCATTTCTCCTGGGAGGAGGGCAGGCATCTGAGGGTCCCCTTCTTAAAGGGGACTCCCTGATGCCACCATGAACCCCCCCCCCCAGGGCGTCATTGACCCCCACTTCCTCCTCAGGCAATGGAGGTGGGGAAGAGCCCCTTGTCCACGGATTGGACAAGGGCTCCTTGGGAGAGGTGAAGGCTTGGTCGCCTCTCTCCCCCGGAGCACCCCCATACCATGGATCATGCAGGCTGGTATAGCTCAGGGTGCGAAGCCCCACTCGGCCGAGATTCTGCATTCTGGATATCCCAGCCTGCATGGGGGACAAGAGGTTAAAGAGGCTTGGGAGGGGGGGCCCCACATCGTTTTTTTTTTATTTCCCACACTCTGAACATAAAAAATAAAAATGTGTCAAGAAATAGGAAAAGTTGCCAGGGATCTTTAAACAGCCATAATGCGGCTGTATAGCAATCCCTGGCCAAAGTGTTGCCACTTTGGAGGGGTTGAAAACCCCATCATGAAATTCATTGCTCTTCCTTTTGATATATGTACATTTACACTGCTGCTAGGTTAGCTACATTATCTGTCATTTACCGCATTTATATGTATTCTTTTTTTCCTATGAAATCTCAAAATCCATTTTCTCAAAAACTATAAGGTCTTTTTGAAAGTTTTTTTTCCTCTTGCACCCACTGTGCTCCCCCCCTCCCCCCCCACACACAAACACAAACACATACTTGCTAGAAAGACCACATTTTCAGGGTAAGGGAGCTTTGCTATTAATCACTTGCCTTCTATTAAAGTTTATGGGAAAACTGCAAACGCAATTTTTTTTTGAAAAATGTCAGGTTAGACATGAATTTCGAACACCTCTTGTTCACTGCAAACTATTTGCCTGCAGAACAGTTTGGCCCATCTCTAATATAGAAGTACCAGATGAGTTTGCAACAGTAACTGCATATGAATACATTGCCAGACGTTACATGATGGTGATAAAACATGAGAACCACAGTTACATAGAAGGGCCAATAGCAGCAGCAACAAGGACATTGAGGAAATGTAGCAGCACAGAGGGGAGTAAAGTCGTAAAGGGAGTAAAGTCAACCCATCTCAGAGGTGTCAGGCCAATGGGGTGGAAATGGAAGTGCAAACATGGGCAGTTTGTGTGATGCAACAGTCAGGAAAGTGGAGAAGAGAACGTTTCAGAATAACAGCAGAGAAAAAAATAGAAAGAGTGATTGTGTGGTGTGCTCCAGTTGGGACTTACTTTACTCTCAAAACAATTGATGAGTGTGTAGCATTGTGCACTATTTGCCAGTAAGCAATTTACTGAGGACATCAACAGATCATTTTACCATATATATCAATGGGAACATGACAGTAAACACCTACGCTGCTCTTTGTTTAATTCTTCTCTGCTAAATCTGCCTGTTATCAGCTCTGATAAGAATCCCCGACTGAGCATTAAAGGATACCACAACTGACATGTGGCATAATGAGATAGACATGGGTATGTACAGTGCCTAGCACACAAATAACTATGCTGTGTTCCTTTTTTTCTTTCTCTGCCTGAAAGAGGTAAATATCAGGTATGTAAGTGGCTGACTCAGTCCTGACTCAGACAGGAAGTGACTACAGTGTGACCCTCACTGATAAGAAATTCCCCCTTTTTTATCTCTTTCTTGCTCTCAGAAGCCATTTTCTGCTAGGAAAGTGTTTTATAGTTGAAATTTCTTATCAGTGAAGGTCACACTGTAGTCACTTCCTGTCTGAGTCAGGACTGAGTCAGCCACTTACATACCTGATATTTACCTCTTTCAGGCAGAGAAAGAAAAAAAGGAACACAGCATAGTTATTTGTGTGCTAGGCACTGTACATACCCATGTCTATCTCATTATGCCACATGTCAGTTGTGGTATCCTTTAAGTCTGGCTTTGCTCAGGAATCATTATAGCTGAGTCATTATAGCAGAGCCACAAGGGGGCAGGCTTGGGCTTGAAAAGGCATAAGAGAAGACAGACTAAGCTATAATGATTCCTGAGCAAAGCCAGACTGAATGCTCAGTCAGAAATTTTATCAGAGCTGATAACAGGCAGATTTAGCAGAGAAGAATGAAACAAAGAGGTAGGTGTTTATTGTCATGTTCCCATTGATATAGATGGTAAAATACATGAGGGTGCTTCGTCTCTGGTTCACTTTAAGAACAACTTTACTGCTCTCACTTATGTTGAAAAAACATAAAGTGAAATGGAAGCAATACTTGAGACCCATTAAAGGGAAGGTGTTTCACCTACTCCTTCTACTCCTTCATCCCCAACACCCATTGCCAGTGGTTCTCGAGATGCTGCTGCAAGTCTGTCGTCAAGTGGTGAGAGAGTTAAAGGTCATGGCAGCAGAATCCCTGAGATAAGACTCAGCTTGTCACCTCTTGCTGGGTACCACCGTGTCTCCTTTAGCTCCCTACACTAACAGTCCCTTCAGCCATATCTGCCCGATATATGCCAGAACACATGTACATGAAAAAGAGGTGCAGAGAAATTTGGGCGCAATTTTGGTTAGTAGAATATTGGTAAATTAAGTTTTGAAAGTGGCACTCATATTTTACTACAACCAAATCTAACCATATTCTGTCAAAAAACTCTCCCTCTAGCTATGCGTTACCTTAACCACACCCCTGCTGATGCCTAAACCTAAATATACTCCCTGATGCCTGACCTTAGCTGACCTTCCCAGGCCTAACCCATGCCTAATCTTAAAGAGAAACTCCGACCAAGAATTGAACTTCATCCCAATCAGTAGCGAACACTCCTTTTTACATGAGAAATCTATTCCTTTTTACAAACAGACCATCAGGGGGTGCTGTATGACTGATATTGTGGTGAAACCCCTGCCACAAGAAACTCTTGAGTACGTACTCCTGGCAGTTTCCTGTCTGTGAACTTTGCTGCATTGTGGGAGATAGCTGTTTACAGCTGTTTCCAACTACCAAAAAAGCATGCAGCAGCTACATCACCTGCCAACAGTAAAAATGTCACCATGTAATAAATGTCAGAATGTAAATCAGGGATTTAAAAGATTTTACAATGGGCAAACACTGACTAAATCATTCATACATAATTATTGTAAAAATGACGCACTTTTTTATTACATTATTTTCACTGGAGTTCCTCCCCCATGCCTGACCTTAAGAACTCGCCCATGCCTAACCTTAATCCCCCCTTCCTCACGTCTAAAATAAACCCTCACACATCACTAGTGAAACAGTCAGAAGGTCAATTAGAATCTTGCAAACATGCCAGCAACAATTTTTGCTTATCCCTGATCGCTAGTTATCAAAAGTCCACCCTGTCAGAGGGGCTAGATTGTAAGCCCTCAGAGGTGCACACAGTCGAATCCCTACCATATTTCTGTGTCCATATACATTCATAGTCTGGTGCCAATTTTTAGGGGGAAGCTAATCAACTTATCTGTATCTTTTGGGCGGAAACTGCCTCCAGCAGCAAAAAGTCTAGAACCGGCCCTGAATAGGTGGCTCCATACTGCATATACGCAAGTGTTTGCTTGGATCCACAAGTGCTTCTGAAGCCTTCTGAAGACTCTCAAATGCCTTTTCAACCAGTTGATTGAATAACTACAATGGTGGAGGGAGGGGGGGGACAGCTGAAGGCACAGATAGAACATCAGGAAGGTTCTATGGGATCCAGAGACTGCCATCTCCATAGGTTGAGTATCTAACTTTTTTTTTTTTTTATTATTCAGATGGCTTCAATGTTACTTTAAAAACAACCCCTCCAGTCCCTGTAAAAAAAGATCATGTACATTTAGAAGCAAGGCTGTAAATCTTGCTGCTTTAAATCTTGCTTCTAAATGAACTTAGCACATCAATCAATAGATAGGGATGAGCAGGAGACTCCAGGAACCATGTTGGTGATGGGAGGTGTCCTTCTAGATTCCATGGGAAAAGCAAGGTAGACTTGTGATGTAGGAGTCACAAAGATTGTGCTTCTTTTGCTAGACAGATCCCTGCTGCAGAAAAGATAATTGGTTAGGGCAGTGGTTTTCAAACTTTTCCGGGTCAAGGCACCCTTGATGACTCCGAATTTTTCGAGGCACCCCTTGACAAAAACAGTTACCAGAATTCAAGCTCATCATTTTATGCATCAAATATGGCCCAAAAACATGCATTACAAACACCATTAGAGATGTCGCGAACGGTTCCAGGCGAACTTTGGGGGTTTGCGTTCGCCTGCACCAGGCGAACTTTTGCGGAAGTTCGATTCGCCCCATTGAGCAAAACTTTGACCCTCTATATCACAGTCAGCAGGCACATTATTGCCAAACACACTGCTCTCACTGCTGGAGTCCCGCTCCCCTCCCAGCAAGGTCCTTATACCATTTGACTCACTTGTCTACTTACACTAATTAGTTAAGGGACAGCTGCTACCCTTCTGCCTATTCCCTCCTCCCTCCTACCGGAGGGAGGACGGTCTCATCTGCCAGGGAATTCCAGTATTTCAAAAGCCAGCTTATATACCGTGGCTGGGGATTGAACCCAGGTATGAGTGTATGGTAGGTAACTAACATATCCATTATACCACCAACACTTCTAGCTGAAGCTAGCCTAGCATGTACAATTTATGCTCAGTCCAAAAGAAAAATAACATTTATATCATGCTTTTCTCCTGGCAGACTCAAAGCACCAGAGCTGGGGATTGAACCCAGGTATCAGTGTATGGTAGGTAACTAATATATCCATTATACCACCAACACTTCTAGCTGAAGCTAGCCTAGCATGTACAATTTATGCTCAGTCCAAAAGAAAAATAACATTTATATCATGCTTTTCTCCTGGCAGACTCAAAGCGCCAGAGCTGCAGCCACTAGGGCACGCTGGGGAGCTGAGTGTGCTGGGGGGCAGAGTGAGTGTGCTGGGGAGCTGAGTGAGTGTGCTGCGGGGGGCAGAGAGAGTGTGCTGCGGGGAGCAGAGTGAGTGTGCTGGGGGGGCTGAGTGAGTGTGCTGGGGGGGCTGAGTGAGTGTGCTGGGGGGGCTGAGTGAGTGTGCTGGGGGGGCAGAGTGAGTGTGCTGGGGGGGCAGAGTGAGTGTGCTGGGGGGCAGAGTGAGTGTGCTGGGGGGCAGAGTGAGAGCACTGGGGGGGCAGAGTGAGTGTGCTGCGGGGGGCAGAGTGAGTGCGCTGGGGGGCAGAGTGAGTGCGCTGGGGGGGGGGGGCAGAGTGGGTGCGCTGGGGGGGGGCAGAGTGAGTGCGCTGGGGGGCAGAGTGAGTGCGCTGGGGGGGCAGAGTGAGTGCGCCGGGGGGGCAGAGTGAGAGCGCTGGGGGGGGGGGGCAGTGTGCTGTGGGGGGGGGGGGGGCAGAGTAAGTGTGCTGGGGGGGCAGAGTGAGTGTGCTGGGGGGGCAGAGTGAGAGTGGGTGGCAGGGTTAGTGTGCTGGAAAGAATGAGTGCTAATCGGGGAGAGAAAGATACAGCAGTCACTGATTGTGCACACATTGAGGAGGCAGGCAGACAGTGTGGGCTGACAGTGTGAGAATTCACATACACGTTGTACCTTGCTCTCCATGGTGTGCAGAGAACACCTGCATCCTCTGGTTCACAAACTAGCTGTACTCCGTGGGGAGGCGCTGCTAACTCTCTCTGTATCCTGTCTCCTATTGTTCCTCTCCCCTTGCCTCCCACTGTGCTGTCACTGTAGAGGGGGCGGGGAGAGATTTGATCACAGCGCACACTGGCACAGCCAGTCCAGTATAGCTATAATGCTGATTTGCTGAGCAGAGCGGGACTGAGTCCTGCGTGATTAGGGACACGTGACTCGAGGGCAGCCGCGGCACCCCTGGGAACTGCTCACGGTGCACCAGGGTGCCGCGGCACCCAGTTTGAGAACCTCTGGGTTAGGGCACTGTTTCTTCTTTACTTTTCCTGTTTTACTTTTTGTGCTAGAACTGATTTCTAGTGCTGTAAAGGGTTTATACAGAGCCGCATTTACACTAGTTATCTGTGAGAGGCCGTGAAAATTGTTTTAGAGTTTAGCCTGTTTTAACACTTCATGTTGTTTTCCATGTCTAGAATACTTTAAAGCTGAATTAAAGCCATGACACAAGGTAATTACATAAATATATACTGGAGGATCTCTATAAACAGTAACAAATGTGAAAATCTTTCCATAATCAGCTGCTCAGTTATAAATAAATATAGGAAAATGTAAAAATAACCTTGTAGGATAATGGGTGTATAGGAAACACACATTCAGTTGCAGGAGTTGCATGTCTTAGGGAGAACATATCAATGCTTACTTAAAGCAGTAAGTAAGAAAATAATACTAACTTACTTAAAGCAGCAAGTAAGAAAATAATACTAATAGTATTAGCCACAACTATAACATTGCAATAAATTCCCTTGGCTGCCTGTCAGTAAAATAAACATTTTTGTTTTCACACTGAATGGAGAGTTAAATATGTGGAGAGCTTGTTAAAAGCAATTGACAGTTTATGTATAATTCAGATTAATAAAATGGGTTCTGATATACATTACTGAAGGGGGTTGTAACATCCAAAAATAAATAAATAAATGCCTAAAATATATCTGCAAATGCCTTTTATTCTAAAATAGGTCCCAATGTACACTATTTTTTCCTCCCCGGGTCTGTATGCCTTTGCTGAACTGTAATGAACTGTGCAGTGCCAAAAGGATAATGGGTGTTTTTTTTACAGTAACAAGATTATTCCAAAATGCAAATAACAGAAACTTCCCATTTCAGATAAGATAAGGCCGTTATGACCAGAAGGTAATTAAATCCACCCTCCCTTTGTAGAGGTGAATACCTCTAAACCTGACAGTGAACAATAAAAACAACAGTATAGGTAAGCTAAATAAAAACATTCTTATTGAATGATTTAATGTTTTCAGTTGATATTTAGTTTCATCCAACTTAAAAGGGGCCCAACAGAATGCTCATATGTTTAGTGCTTCCTCAGTAAGACCACTTCAGTTGGAAAGGTATCAACAGCCCCACTATGTCCCACTTCCAAGTTGGTGCAATTCTGTTCTAATCATTCAGTACCTTTCAGAGGTAAAAAAACAACAACAACCAAACAAACAAAAAAACAAACAGAAAAACTGTAATTGGTCAGTCAGGTAAAAACAGTAACAGATTGTACAAGGCTTCCTAGCACCAGACCGCTAGAGGTGTGACCTCTAAAGGTTCATTATTTAGAATAAAAAGTCAGTCTTTCAAGATGGAGATATTAAAGGGGGTTGCAACCCCTGCCCCCCCCCCCCCCAAAAAAAACCAAACAATAGTGCCCCAAACCTACCTATCTATCTATCTATCTATCTTTCTATGTCCCTATATGTCCCCATTTTTTTATCCGCTGTGGGTGACTTTGACAAACTGCAGGAACTGTGTATTGCCAGCGGGATTGTGGGAAATGTCAAGCTTATCTAAGCTTGCAAATAGCATAAAAGCTATTTTAGATAAGATAAGGACACTATGACCAGAAGGTAATTGAATCCCCCCTTAAGCTATGTGCACACGTCTGATTTTTACAAACTACGGGTCGTCAGAACCGCCTGCGGGGTGGTCGTTCTGATGACAGTTTGTTGGTGTGTACAGTGTGTTGTCAGGCTGATAAGGCTGTTTTTGACTGATCCGCTCAGCGGATCAGTCAAAACCAGCCTTATCAGCCTGCTAACACACTGCACACACAGGAAAACTTACATCAGAACGGCCGCCCCGCGGGCGGGTGCGACGACCCGTAGTTTGAGGAAATCAGGCGTGTGTACGCACCTTAACCCTTTAAAGAGTTTACACAGTAATGTAAACTTGTTACCTAGGTGATGTAATTGCTGTGGGAGGAACAGTAAGCAGTGGCAGTAGGGAGGGAAAATTAAAAACAGGGGAGAAGTAATGTCACTTTTGGAATCACAGGGAAACAGAAAAGATCATAACCATGAGAAATATTCTTTTTTTTTTGTTAGTATCACATTTGTCCTAAATCTGACAGTAAACAGTAAAAACAAGAGGGATAGAATTATTTTTGTTTTATTTTTTACGTTAATATGGCATTTTTTTCAGTTAATATGGAATCTTATACCAATTTAAGGAAAGTGCTGCTCACGCAGGAATGTTGTCTGCATATTTGCTGAACGTTTTTCCATAGTGAGAGCTGCAGCCATTTTCCATGAAATGTCAGTGGCATGTTTTCTTGGATCTTTATGATTACTGCTTCACTCTGCAAGTAAGATATTTATGTTGCCAATCCTGGTTATACTATGGTAATGCCTACAGAGTGAGTGCTAAAAGGTATTTCTTTACCTTCTCTCAAACTGACACATACTGAAATTATTAACCTTTTACAATATGATATTAAAATGCCATTTATGTCAAATAATGTTCTAATCTTTCAAAGTAACTGAGTGAAAATGGCTTATATTATACAGTCAGAGGTAGTATATAAAATGATGCTCATTGCTATATAAAATGGTATACATGCCTGAATAGATTAATACCTTCAGACAGATTAAATAAATATATACCCTAAAATACATATCAATGTATTTTCCTACTAAACTAAAACATCTAGGCATAAAACAAAGTAATAATGATAAAATCCTAATGAAATTATTTATATCCACTTTAACATGAAATCCCAATGGGATCAGAGTTTGTTATGAATAAATACATTTGGTTTATTACCTTATTTTATATGTATTGCAGTCTGCGTATTTTAAAGTGGGCAATCTATCCCACAACAATGATAGTCCTTTTGCATAATGGTTATATAACTACTGGGAACGTTAAGAGACCAAGTGGTTTAGAATGCCTCTTCCAATAGAAATGTGCTCTATTTTGCAATTGCTGCAAGGAAAGTCTGTTAAATAACATAAACTGAAATGCAGTGTATAACTGGATATAAAGTGATTAACAGTATTTATACAGTACACAAGATAAGAAAACTTATCTACTAAATTCCAGCATTTTCTAATCATAAAATAAGTCTCATCTTCCACTTTGTAGAAAACCCTATCCTATTGGCATAACAACGTTAAGGTTTTACCTGGCACATTTGGTTTAAAATGTAAACTGGTCGAAATGTCAAAATGAGGCCCAGCGCCGCCTTTGTGTTGTTGTGCAGCCGGTGAGTTGAGCGCAGGGTGAGCCAAATGACAGTTTACCCTTCTGCTGCTCAAATCCCCGGCAGCATTAAATATTATTCCCCCTCCGAGTCGTAGCAACTCAGAGGGAGATAATTTGGGGTCCCAGAACATCAAGTTAGACTTGCGCGCCCTGCACACTATAACCTTACAGTGCTGAGTTTCAGTGCTGGGCTCGGTGCACCGAAACCACCGGCTTCACTTCAGTCATGCTTAAAATTACATCCCAGTGGATTCCATATTGTTTCATCACTCACACATATGGGATGACAGACGAGCATAACCTTTTCCTAATGTTCGAATCTCCACTAATCAAATGCTTAAATGTCTAAAATGTCACTTCTTTCGGTTAAAAACAAATTAAAATGTGTTCTTGAGGAAGCTAAATAAGAAGTTGCCTGCTTGAAATAGAAAGTATTTGCAATTATTCAGCTCCAGCAAGAGCAAATAAGATCTCCCATGATGCAACACTGCTGAGCAGCCAAATCATCCTTTTGTATCCTGGAAATCCAGACACAGATTGCAGAACTACTGCAGTTGTAATTGTGCCTAAATGGTTTATTAATGTTACAGATTCATACCTAATTACCATCCAGTCTCACTTCCTCCCCTTGCCTTCAAACTGCTCGATTGCCACATCTATTCAGGACTGTCTGACTTTCTCTCTAATGCCTTGTTATTTCCCTTCCAGTCTAACTTTCGCTCTCAGCATTCCACCGAAACCATCCTCACTTAAATTGTAAATTACCTTCTCAATGCAAAATATAAAGGCACATTTTCTGTACTTACACTCCTTGACCTTTCCTATACTTTTGACTCTTTTGATCATTCTTTACCTCTCCAGATCCTCTTGTCACTGGGGATCAATAAACTACTCATTCCTGAATCCACTCTCATCTGTCTGGACATTCTATCACTGTCTTTTACTCCAAAACTAACTCCTTTCCACACTTGCTGTCTGTCAATGTACCACAAGGCTCTATCCTTGGGCCTTGTCTCCATTTACACTTATGGCCTGGGACAATAATAAGCTCTGTTGGTTTCAGTATCACCTCCATGTTTATCAGCTCCTGACCTCTTTACACTATTAACACAAATCCCTGATTGTCTATCTGCTGTCTCTACATTCATATCATCTTGCATCCTTAAACTTACCTTAAACTAACTCCTGCTACGTCCTTTTCAAGAACATTTTCGGAATCATCCCTTCTTTTAATAGAAGGCTACTAAAATCTTTGTACATGCTCTAATCATATCCCGTCTTGGCTACTGCAACACCATATTCTGTGGTCTTGCAAAAAACAGACTAGCAGCCTCTACAGTCCCTACTGAACCCTACTGCCCATTTAATCCACCTCTCCTCACACTCCTTTGACCCTCTCTGCAAATCTCTGTATTGGCTACTGATTACCCAAAGGGTCCAGTTTAAACTGCTTACCCTATCAGTGTTACTCGCAATTTTTTTCCAAAGTCATTTTCACATTGAAAATAGCTTTTTTGGATTGTGAGCACATTTTAACAAAAATACATTATTTTCGCAGAATGGCAAAATTGTACAAAAACTTGAAAATTTTTTATTTTTCACAGCTATTTTTTTTTTATTTATTTTAGCGCAAAAATGTGAAAAGTGTTTATTTTAATGAAAATATTAATGGAAGATGCAAAAAAATCACAAACTTATTTGCAAAATGATTTTTAATGGCATTTTTACTCAAAAGTCTAATGTAACATTTTTGCTCACCACTGCCCTATCATATAAAGTTCTATATAAGCTGTCACCTCCTTTACGTTTTCTCATTAGTCTCCAGATACCATCCCACCGGGAACTTTCACTCCTATCAGGAGACCTTCTTGTCCTTTAGCTTGGTCACCTTCTCTCACTCCCACATCCAAGATTTCTTACGAGTATCACCTCTCCTTTTGAACTCCTGCAGCTTTTCTGTCATGCTTCCAGCCTGGAAAACTTCAAACATACTCTCAAAACCCACCTTTTCAGACAAGCCAATTATTTATTGTAGGTTGCAGGGGAGGCTTGCTGCATCATCCGCTAACTTCTGTTTCTTCTTCACTAGCATCTCCACCTCACTACCCTCTGCATTGTAAGCTCACAAGGGCAAAGAACTCCTCCTAGTTTTTATTATTCTGTAATTTTTGTACAAAAATTGGTGAGATCTCAAAACACATGTTAATGATGTATGTATTTGTATTGCTGGCACCATTTTATATTGCTGACAGAGGTACCATGGAGGTACTCAGAACTATAGTGAGGGACCTTATAGGCCCAGCTCCCCCCCCCACCTCTGGCACCCCCTTCAGTGCTCCCCCTTCCAGCAATGACACCAGTGGCAGTAAGCAGGGAATGCATACTTGCCTCTTCCGTGTTCCCTGCGACATCCATTCTTCTCTGCATAGCCTCACTCTACTTCCTGGGCTAATCAGGAAGTAGAAGGAGCAGGGCTATAGAGAAGAATGGCCATCACATGGAACATGGAAGAGGTGTGACCGCCTTCCCTGCCCGCTGCTGTCATTGCTGGAGGGGGGGGGGTGCTGAAGGGGGAGCCCAAGGTGAGGGAGGGGGGTGGGGGCCCCATCCAAAGTTTCGCAGGTGGACCCAGTTATTTTTAGTTTCACCCATGATTAAATGACTACATAAATAGTAATATATACGGTATGCTAAGCTGTGAGACACACTATACATGTGCACAAGCACATGGCTATATGTAGGCTGAGGAATTTCATTGACAGACATAACTCTCGATCTTGAGTGCTTATTTTTTTAAATAAATAGAGTGAGCAAACAGTTCAATCCTTGTTAATTTACATTAACATTAACTTCTTTGCATTAGACTGAGTTTTACTAATATGGAAAAAAAGCACATAATTGTTAAGATGGTAATCAAACATAATAAATGTGACTGACTAATTTTAGAGCAGGATTAAAAAAAGTGAATATTTTATATAATATTTAAACCCTTACTAAGTCCTGGGAAAATTAATTCTTCAGTATTTAGCTTTGGTATTTAGGTCTTACCTGCTTTTAATCAGTAAAGATCAGAACTGCAGAAGAGACATTAGCAGATGTGACTACTTAGCAGCATACCACAATTCCGCAGTGACAGCCATTTCCAACCAACTCAAAGTGATCTGGCCCCATTCACTAGCAATACAATTACATGCACATGTTTAGTGTATAGAAACTGAGCCACTGCAAGTCAATTGAAAATAGCTTCAAACGCAGTGGTCTGGTTTGCTCCCAACTAGCTAATACTACATCATTTATAAATGACATTTAGCAGGACTGACTAGTCAGCTCTTGATCCTACTGTTTTAACCTCTCATGTCCCTGGCTGTCTAACTGCTAAACTGCTACCTCCTCTTTTATGTTCTCTCACCTTTTTTAAACTGATAAAAGACAAAGAATAGGGATGCTCATTCGGATTCCACAGGATTGATATTTCCGCCTTTTCGATCAGAATTCAATGGAAATCTGATTTACTGCAACTCAGTAATTTTAGCCCAATCACAGAACTCTGAATCATTAAACCAATCAGAGAATGCAGAATTTACTGGATTACCGCAGTAGTTTTAGACGAATCACGCGTTTCCGATTTTCCAATTTCCATTTTTCCTTTTTCAGATATTTTCTCCTAGAAAATAATTTTTAAAACAAAATTTCAGCACTTTGCAATCGCAAAAGTACCAAAAGTAGGTGAAACGGAACCATCAAAATTATTTTGAGTATTATTTTGCTTTCTGGTGGCTTAAAAGGCAGTGGGCTTGATTCACTAAGACAAATAGCATGCCTTTTCCAAGTTCACACGCCTTATCAAAGATAACACACCTTATCCGAGTTAACACGCATTATCAGAGATGCCATGCCTTATTAGAATTAACACACCTTATCTAAATTAACATGCTTTATCAGAGTAGCATAGTGAGCTCTGTTTTACATAACCTAAAACAACGTGTTTTAGCTAACGTAAAAACACACTGCCTTTAGGTACGGATATTGTATATTACCCAACCTCTTGTCTCTTCCCCCCCATTCCTTTAGATTGTAAGTTTGCAAGGGCAGAGCTCTCTCACCTGTTTTGTGTCTTGAAATTTGGTAAAGATTTTATTCATGTTACTTTTGTCACTGTAATTATCAATTCTGTATTTTGTACCAATTCTGCATTTTGTATGTTTTGGTGTACAGCATTGTCTGTATTATTATGTACCCCATGTTTGTTTCTTACTCTGTACAGCGCCACAGAATATGTTGGCACACATCAATAATAATAATAAGCTCTCTCCGGTCTGGCAGGCCTAAATCTCTGCACTCCTTTTTTTTTTAGATACCATCCTAAACACAACCTATGCTTTGCAAATTAGTTGCTCCTCTCATCTACCCTAGTGCCACTTCTGCATTTAGGGTTTCTCCTGTGGCTCCCCTTTCCTTTTGAGCTCTTTTTCTAAATCATTTTAATATTTTACATCTTCAGTTATATTCTAACATAACCTAAAACTTATAATCTGTCATAAGCCTTTTTAGCTGGTTACTGAACTATCTCTGCTTCCAATAAGCTATACATGAATCACATAGCTTTATCTCGTTCACTACTTACTGATCACACTTCCAACTCCTACACCTTTTATACCCACTCTTTACCTCCTTAGATTGTAAGCTCATATAGACATTGTCCTCTCTCCTGATGTATTTTGGTATAGATGTACTTGCTTACTGACCCATTTATGTTTACTTAGCACAAGATGTGCTGACAACTATGCTTTGATCTGGTTTCCCTATGCAATTTTTCTGTCATGAAGCCAAACCAATGATTTAATACTTTCTTCAGCATGTTAAATGTATTTATAAATGTATCGAGCTATTCTAGACTACATCTGAGGATGAGCTAATAACATAAATTAATAACAAAATGTATACAGAATCACTACACTACCAGTCTGCCCCATTTTTTAACTTCAAAAATGAAAATCCTAGACCCCACAATTTCCATTGTGTCTATCCTCCTACTCCTAAAAATGACCTTTTTTAGATGTTCCATTTTTTTTATTTCCAAACATTCACAAAGTAGATTTTATGTTTTATTGTCTATCCTTAATGACAGTCTATTAAGTGTCCCAGAGCTCAAATACATGAACTAATTACCTTTTTTATATTTCTCCTTTCAGAAATTGTTTTTTGCAGGAAAAAGTTTCATGGCTGTAATTTTTTCAGTGAGGTTTATGATATAATCCAACAAGGATCAAATAAAAAAGCTGTCACTTGCATGCCTGTAGTTTAACTCTTTCAGGTGCAAAAAAAAAAACACAGCTTAGTTATTTCTGTTCTTGCACATACACATGTTTATCTCATAATGTCACATGTCACCTTGGGTACACTTTCATTTCAGTATGCAACAGTCAACAGTATAAATGCTCCTATATCACGAACTTAAAGGTCACCATGCTTGCATGGACTCACGCACATACAAAACTATTGTTTGCAGTGCTCTACAATAGAGGACAGAAAAAAAATCAATTCCTGTCATATGTTCATTGGTCAGGGGAAAAATGTAAGCCCAGATAAAGCTCCAATTGCAATTTCTTATAATCCAAGGCCATTTAAATTGAGGAAAATAGCTAAAGAATTTCAGCTTTTACTTCATAGGGTTGTCATGTTATATTTATTCTGGATTAACCACTTTTCTCTTTCTCACAGCCACTAATAGTGTTTTACCAAACCAAAAGGTAATTAGCATGTTTCATAAAATTAATATAAAGTGTGGTGCAGCCCACATTTCTTGTGCACAAACCACAAAGTGAATATATTGAGACAGTGGAAAAATGTGAGAGAAAAAAATTAGAGAAGATAGAGTAGAGAGGCATTCCGGAACATTTGAAAGGAGGGAACCAGGGGTGGGCTTTAAAGTTCAGCACTCGAATTCAGAATTCAAATTAAATCTCATGACTTCAGGTGTGACCACAGACAGCGGGGAGCCGCGTTACATGACTCACTTTAATGCTTCCACCTTCTGACTTGAAAGAGGAAGCTCGATAGTAAGTCATGGAGCACCGGTTTCATTACGCCTATGACGCGTAATGGAATGTAGACGTCCCCGAAGACTTCTGGGCAAGTTCTCTCTCCGCTGCCTGTGGTCACACCTGAAGTCATTAGACTTCAGTTGAATTCCAAATGTGTGTTCTTCTGGACTTGAAAGTCCTCCCCTGGAGAGAATTAAAATATTTGGCAAATAGGTACAGTTGTGTGTCAGCTGTATGCATGTGACAGTGAAAAACAAATTAATGTAGTGAGTGTAACGATTGTGGAACTTCCTCTGTGATCAGTGCACACCGCGTGCGCTGATACGGCGGAAATCCTCCACAAGCGTATAATTGCAGGAACCCAGCAAAAAGTGCTACGCACCCATAGAGGGAAATTCCTGTTGGCCGATGGCGTTGGGGAGTGCAGAGGAACCAATCCTCTGTACCTCCACAAATGCCAGACAGGAATTGTACGAAGCGCAGAACGCAATCGCAAGAGAAGCGATTGCGAATGAGAATGAGCAAAGGGACAGGTTGTATGTGTGTGCGCCAACCTAGTCGCCAACCAGCGACGGTGCACACACCACAGCAGATATGAAGCAGGAACGCGATCGCGAGAGGTGCGATCGCCAGACGTGACACAAGGCTACAGCAAGGCAGAGCACGAGAGTAGCAAAGGCACAGCAAATCATACAACGAGAAGGTAAAGAAAACAACAAACGCTAACTGAACGTGAACACCGCACTCATTCGCAACAGTGCACGCGTTCATGCGCGGTCTCCACGTGATAAGCACAATAGAGACAAGCACGCCTAACTAACCACTGACAGACAAACATGAAACAGAGGACGCGAGCGCTTGCTTAACGGTTACCTCACCGAGCCTCCAGCAAGCGTTCGTAGCAGACAAGACAGACACACGAAAACAGGAACAGGCGGAAGATAGGATCCACAGCACTAGCGAAAGTGGCTAGCGTGATCCAGGAAGACAAAACAGAAGGATCCACAGTACTAGCGCAGGATGCTAGTGCGATCCAGGTACAGAGTAGCAGAACAGAAGGATCGACAGCACTAGCGCAGGATGCTAGTGCGATCCAGGGAGACAGAACAGAAGGATCCACAGCACTAGCGCAGGATGCTAGTGCGATCCAGGTACAGAGTAGCAGAACAGAAGGATCCACAGCACTAGCGCAGGATGCTAGTGTGATCCAGGGAGGCAGAACAGAAGGATCCACAGCACTAGCGAAAAGAGGCTAGCGCGATCCAAGGAGACAGATCAGAAGAGATAGCTGGTAGCAACCGCTGCACCAGCTATACTCCAAGAACAGAGATCAGAACGATTTCCTGTCGACTACCGCTGGGACAGGACAATCACAACAGAACAAACAAAACAGATAAGCAATCCTAACTGCACTAGGGGAACCTGCCTAGCACAGTTTCAGAAATTACTCTAAGCTGAACTTCAAACAGAGAGTAAGGCTGACACTCCTCCAGGAGTGTTTCACAGGAAGGAATCCTTATGACCAGCCAAGTATTGTGGGAAACACATAGTACTTATAGTACACGCCTCCAATGAATGTGGCCAGGCAATTTGCATGACAACGTATGCAAATTCCTCAGCAAGCACAAGCTGCAAAGCTGACAGAAGCTCTCCTTTCCAGAGTCCTGCAGCATGCAAACCTAAACAATGGTCAAAAAGCTGCCTGCCTGCACAGGCAGCTGAGCAGATCATTACAGTGAGTCATGGAACGCGGCTCCCCGCTACCTGTGGTCACACCTGTAGTCATTAGATTTCATTTGAATTCTGAATTCGAGTCCTTCTGGACTTATAAGCCCACCCCTGGAGAGAATTAAGATATTGGGCACATAGGTACAGTTGTGTGTCAGCTGTATGCATGTGATAGTGACAAACAAATTAATTTTTAAAGTTGCCTATAGAGATGGCCCGAACGGTTCGCTGGTGAACTTGTTCACCACGTCGAAACGCGAACATATAGCGAGTTCAACCTGCCCCCTATACTACACCATTGGGCTAAACTTTGACCCTCTACATCACAGTCAGCAGACACATGGCAGCCAATCAGGCTGCACTCCCTCCTGGACCCCGCTCTCCCTTATAAAAGGCAGCAGTGTCTGCCATTTTCTCACTCTCTCTGCTGCCTGCTTTAGTGAGAGAAGGGAGAGGTTGCTGCAGAGACAGACCCAGCACACTCAGTGTATACCTTTCACTACATCTGTGTGACTGCACATTGTATTATACCAGCAGTCAGTACCTTTCACTGCATCTGTGTTAATGCACATTGTATTATACAAGCAGTCAGTGTATACCTTTCACTGCATCTGTGTGACTGCACATTGTATTATACCAGCAGTCAGTGTATACCTTTCACTGCATCTGTGTGACTGCACATTGTATCATGCCAGCAGTCAGTGTATAGCTTTCACTGCCTCTGTGTGACTGCACATTGTATTATACCAGCAGTCAGTGTATAGCTTTCACTGCATCTGTGTGACTGCACATTGTATCATGCCAGCAGTCAGTGTATAGCTTTCACTGCATCTGTGTGACTGCACATTGTATCATGCCAGCAGTCAGTGTATACCTTTCACTGCATCTGTGTGACTGCACATTGTATCATGCCAGCAGTCAGTGTATACCTTTCACTGCATCTCTGTGACTGCACATTGTATTATACCAGCAGTCAGTGTATACCTTTTACTGCATCTGTGTGACTGCACATTGTATTATATCAGCAGTCAGTGTACACCTTTCACTGCATCTGTGTGACTGCACATTGTATTATACCAGCAGTCAGTGTATACCTTTCACTGCATCTGTTTGACTGCACATTGTATTATATCAGCAGTCAGTGTATACCTTTCACTGCATCTGTGTTACTGCACATTGTATTATACCAGCAGTCAGTGTATACCTTTCACTGCATCTGTTTGACTGCACATTGTATTATACCAGCAGTCTGTACCTTCCACTGCATCTGTGTGACTGCACATTGTATTATACCAGCAGTCAGTGCATACCTTTCACTGCATCTGTGTGACTGCACATTGTATTATACCAGCAGTCAGTGCATACCTTTCACTTCAACCCCCCAATATGGACAAAACAGGCAGAGGCAGGCCACCTGGCAGGTCTTTTCGAGGTCGTGCTGACGTGATTTTGTATGGCCCTCGACCAAAGTACAGTGTTCAGAATGCACGTGCCATCAACTCCCAAGATTGTCAGGGTGTAGTTGACTATTTAATACAGAACACCTCATATACCTCGGCTTCCGCATGTAACGTGACATATCTTCCTCCTCCTGCTCTGATTCTGGCACCCCTCTTAACACTCAGCCGGCAGCCACCACTGCTACTACTAGCACCACATCTGCTCCATTTGACAGTTCGCAGGAATTATTTGGTGGGAAATTAACTGATTCACAGCCATTATTGTTACAAGATGAAGGTGTTAAGCACATTACACCACCTCATATGTCTGAGTTAGCATCAGTATGGACGTAAGGTGTGAGGATGATGAAGTACCTGTTGTTGGTGCAGTTTTGGGGGTGTCTAAAACAAGCGAAGTTGTGGAGGACTATTATGATGATGATGATGATGATGATGATGATGATACTGCCATGGATGTCACGTGGGTTCCCAATAGACAAGATGAACAGGGGGACAGTTCAGAGGGGGAGTCAGAGAGGAGTAGGAGGAGACAAGTTGCTGAAAGAAGCAGGGGGAGCTCGTCATCAGAAACAGCTCGTGGCAGTGTCTGGCGGCATGTATCGCCACCTATGGACAGCCAGCCAACATGTCCTTCAAGGTCAGCTGCTGCCGCCACCACCAAAGTGCCATTGTCCCTGGGCTCAGCGGTGTGGAAATGTTTTTGTGTATGTATCTGCCTCAGATGACAGCGATGCCATCTGTACTCTCTGCCACCAAAAATTGAGTCGTGGAAAGACCAAAACCCGCATAGGAACAACTGCCTTATGAAGGCACATGATGAAAAAGCACAAACAGCAATGGGATGACCACCTGAGGAAAATCAGCACACAAACGCAAAGCCACCCTCCGCCTCCTCTTTCCTCCTTCAGGTGCAGCATCTTCAGCTGCTTTATCCCTTCCACCTTCACAGCCACCCTCCTCCACTCCACCTCTCACCTTGAGCGGTTCCTGCTCCTCTGCCCACAGGAGCCAGGTGTCCGTTAAGGAAATCTTTGAGCGGAAGAAGCCAATGTCTGCCAGTCACCCCCTTGCCTGACATCTGACAGCTGGCTTGGCGGAACTGTTAGCTCGCCAGCTGTTACCATACCAGCTGGTGGACTCTGAGTCCTTTGAAAATTTGTGGCGATTGGGACACCACAGTGGAAGATACCAGGCCGCAATTATTTTTCTAAAAAGGCGATACTCAAACTGTACCGTGATGTTGAAAGGCAAGTGATGTCATCTCTGGCACACAATGTTGGGTCAATGGTCCATTTGACCACGGATGCCTGGCCTGCAAAGCATGGTCAGGGCAGGTACATTACTTATACAGCACATTGGGTCAACCTGGTGACCGAGGGCAAGCAGGGAGAGTACATGGCTGTGCAGCGGACCTAGTTGTGACACCTCCATGGCTTGCAGGCAGGCCTGCTGCCACCTCCTCTCCTTCTCCTCCTGCTACATCCTCTTCACTGTCGTCCTCCTCCTCCTTGGCTGAGTGGCAGTGCTACTCTACTGGTGTTGTGATCTTCTCTCCAACTACACACCCCCAGCTCCCCAGGGCCTATGCTGCATGCCAGGTACGACGGTGTCACGCTATCTTGGACATGTCTTGCCTCAAAGCGGAGAGTCACACTGGAGCAGCTCTCCTGGCTGCTCTGAACAAACAGTTGGATCAGTGGCTGACCCCGCACCAACTGGAGATCGGCAACGTGGTGTGTGACAACGGCAGCAATCTCTTGTCGGCTTTGAGTTTGGGTGATATGTACCCTGCATGGCACATCTACTGAATCTAATAATCCAAAGATTTGTGTGTAAGTACCTAGGCTTACAGGAGGTCCAAAAGCAGTCCAGGAAGGTGTATGGGCATTTCAGGCCTTCCTACATGGCCATGGTGCGCTCAGCTGATATTCAGCAGAGAAACAACTTGCCGGTGAGGCGCTTGATTTGCAATAGTCCAAGTCGCTGGAATTCAACAATCCTCACGTCTGACTGCCTGCTACAACAGGAGAAAGCCTTCAATGACTATCTGTACAGCTACGCTAAAAGGTCACGCTCTGGGGAGCTGGGCATTTTCTGACCGAAGTACTGGACACTCATGTGTAATACCTGCAGCGTCATGCATCCATTTGAGGAGGTGACAAACCTGGTGAGTCGCAGTGAAGGCGCCACCAGCGACTTGATCGCATATGCTTTCTTCCTGGAGCATGCCATGGTGGATCAAGCTGTAGAGGAACGGAGGAAGAGTTGTTGGAAATATCACGACCAGAACCAGATTTGTCATCAACACCTGCGGCAGAAGAGAGGAGGGGGGAGGAGGAGGAGGAGTCGTCTGGGAAGAGGAGTCAGATGAGGAAGGTGTTTTTTTTGAGGAGGAGGTGGAACAACAGCCACAGCAGGCATTGCAGGGGGCTTGTGCTGCTCACCTTTTTCCGTGGTATTGTTCGTGACTGGAGGGAGGAGGCGAACTTACCTGACATCACTGAGGAAGAGCAAGAGGAGATGGCTAGTAGGTCGGCATCTGACTTTGTGCAGATGGGGTCTTTCATGCTGTCCAGCCTGTTGAGGGACCCCCATATAAAAAAAAACTCAAGGGGAATGACCTGTACTGGGTGGCAACGCTACTAGACCCTCGGTATAAGCACAAAGGGGCAAAGATGTTACCAAATTACTAGAAGGCAGAAAGGATGCAGCACTTGCACAACAAGCTGGCAAGTATGCTTTACAGTCCATTTAAGGGTGATGTCACAGCACAATGGAATAAAGGTGCCACTGCCAGTAATCTTCCTCCTCCTCCCATGTCCACGCTGGCAAGGACAGGACGCTCTAGCGATCTCATGGTGATGTCGGACATGCGGACATTCTTAAGTCGAACGCCTCACCTTAGCCCTTCTGGATCCACCCTCCACCAACGCCTCGACCAGCAGGTAGCCGACTACCTGGCCTTAAGTGCGGATATTGACACTCTGAGCAGCGATGAACCCCTGGACTACTGGGTGCGCAGGCTTGACCTGTGGCCAGAGATGTCACAATTAGCCATCCAACTTCTGGTTTGCCCTGCCTCAAACATCCTGTCAGAAAGGACCTTCAGTGCAGCTGGAGGCATTGTCAGTGAGAAGAGAAGTCGTCTAGGTCAAAAAAGTGTTCAGTACCTAACCTTTACCAAAATTAATGAGGCATGGATCCCGGAGGGCTACTGCCTGCCCAAAGACTAAGTCTGTCCTCACACACAGCATCTCTGCCTGCACGCCATGTGACTACCTGCCCGAAGACTAAGTCAGTCCGCACACAGCATCTCTGCCTGCAGCCTGCTTGACTGTCTTCTCCACCACCACCAACAGAGTCCAGGACGCCAGGTGGATGCCTGAATTTTTAAGGCCACTGCTAGCAGCGGGCACTAACAAAAAGAATATTTTTTCCGGTGCGTGTACATGCCTAATTTTTCTGGCTGCACTGCGGCTGCAACAACAAAACAAAAGGCATGTACATGTGTCGATCCCCCTTTGTGATTGTTACCTTGCTGCAGTGAAGGGGCTTGCATATCACAATAAAGCAATGACCTATATGAGATTGTTGGGGGGAACACCCAAGATAATAAGGTCGTTGCTTCATTGTGGACAGACCAATTTCGATCAGCTGGACATTCACTGTTGTTCTGTAATTGAGCTATCTCAGCCTGACCATATTGGCTTGAAAACTGTCATCGCCTGCACTCTCGCCATCGTGCGCATCAATCCAGCGCAGCCATCACTACTCAAACAGCTGTTTGCGGTGCGTTACACAGGGAGTTTGGTCTGTCAGTGTGATGCAGTACACTACTTACACTACCTGCTGATCCATGTCTACACACGCAAGATGTTTTCAAGCACTTTATACCTCCAATTTAGGAATGCAATGTGATTTCTGCCCTTAAAACCCTGCTCTGCGTCAAACCCATAATTTTCCCAGGGACTTTTGGTGTGTTTCCCATTCTGCCATGCCCCCCTTCAGGTGTTAGACCCCTTGAAACATCTTTTCTATCACTTTTGTGGCCAGAAACAGTGTTTGTAGTTTTTCAAGTTTGCCTGCCCATTGAAGTCTATTGCAGTTCACCAAGTTCGCAGGTTCTCTGAAGTTCAATCTGAAGTTCGAGCCATCTCTAGTTGCCTAGACCATGCATATTAATAGAAAAAAAGAAGAGGATCAAGAACAGAGCCCTGAGGTACCCCCACAGATAGAGATGTACACTCACCTAAAGGATTTTTAGGAGCACCATACTAATACGGTGTTTGACCCCCTTTCGCCTTTAGAACTACCTTAAATCTACATGGCATTGATTCAACAAGGTGGTGAAAGCATTCTTTAGAAATGTTGGCCCATATTGATAGCATAGCATCTTGCAGTTAATGGAGATTTGTGGGATGCACATCCAGGGCACGAAGCTCCTGTTCCATCACATCCCAAAGATGCCCTATTGGGTTCAGATCTGGTGACTGTGGGGGCCATTTTAGTACAGTGAACTTATTTTCATGTTCAAGAAACCAATTTGAAATGATTAGAGCTTTGTGACATGGTGCATTATCCTGCTGGAAGTAGCCATCAGAGGTACATGGTGGTCATGAAGGGATGGACATTATCAGAAACAATGCTCAGGTAGCCCGTGGCATTTAAACAATGCCCAATTGGCACTGAAGGGCCTAAAGTGTGCCAAGAAAACATCCCATACACCATTACACCACCACCACCAGCCTGCACAGTGGTAAGAAGGCATGATGGATCCATGTTCTCATTCTGTTTACGCCAAATTCTGACTCTATCGAGACTCATCAGACCAGGCAACATTTTTCCAGCCTTCAACCGTCCAATTTTGGTGAGCTTGTGCAAATTATAGCCTCTTTTTCCTATCTGTAGTGGAGATGAGTGGTACCCTGTGGGTTCTTCTGCTGTTGTAGCCCATTCGCCTCAAGGTTGTGCGTGTTGTGGCTTCACAAATGCTTTGCTGCATACCTCGGTTGTAACGAGTGGTTATTTCAGTCAAGGTTGCTCTTCTATCAGCTTGAATCAGTCGGCCCACTCTCCTCTGACCTCTAGCATCAACAAGGCATTTTCGCTCACAGGACTGCCGCATACTGGATGTTTTTCTCTTTTCACACCATTCTTTGTAAACCCTAGAAATGGTTGTGCATGAAAATCCCAGTAACTGAGCAGATTGTGAAATACTCAGACCGGCCCCTCTGGCACCAACAACCATGCCAAGCTCAAAATTTCTTAAATCACCTTTCTTTACCATTCTGTCATTCAGTTTGGAGTTCAGGAGATTGTCTTGACCAGGACCACACCCCTAACTGCATTGAAGCAACTGCCATGTGATTGGTTGATAACTGCATTAATGACAAACTGAACAGGTGTTCCTAATAATCCTTTAGGTAAGTGTATATGCACGGAAATACCATTAGAAAAAAAAACTAAAACAGATGAATACTAAACAAAATAAGGGCTTATGTCGACACAAAGCAAAAGGGGAGGGAGGGATAATTCAAAAATCTAAATTCTAACTTTATACTTGACTAAACTAAACTATCCCAAAAAAATCATAATGCTGTGGGCAGGACAAATTATTGATATTGCTGAGTAGCCTGCAGTTATATGGACCCTCAATCAATGGTATACACGCCAAAACAACATGTGTACAAAATAGTTAAACTACAGTTGTGTTAAAAATTATTCAACCCCCACTGAAATTGAGTGTTTTGGCCAGTTTGACATTGATTTTGATCATTTTAGTCATCTTGTTTACAATTAAATCAAAGAGGCACTTGTAAGTCAGACAAATATAACATAACATTTATAATGAAATAACAACAAATGTATTTTCTGTGCTCACATCATTATCAGTTTTATTCAACCCCCAAGTGACATTCATTCTTAGTACAACATCCTTTTCCAGTTATAACAGCTTTTAAAGTGAAGCATAGCTTGACACAAGTGTCTTGCAGCGATCTACGGGTATCTTAGCCCGTTCTTTATGGGCAAAAGTCCCTTTAAGTCCCACCAGAGGTTCTCAATCGGATTTAAGTTTGGGGACTGCGATGGCCACTCCAAAATGTTCCAGCCTTCAATCTACAACCATGCTCTAGTGGACTTGGAGGTATGCTTGGGATCATTGTCCTGTTGAAAGGTCAAACGTCTCCCAAGCCTCAGGTTTGTGACGGACTGCATCACATTTTCATCCAATATCTCCTGGTACTGAAGAGAATTCATGGTACCTTGCACACACTGAAGCTTCCCTGTACCTGCAGAAGCAAAACAGCCCCAAATCATGATTGACCCCCCTCCCCCCCCCCACCATGCTTCATAGTAGGTAATGTGTTCTTTTCTTCATAGGCCTTGTTCTTCCTCCTCCAAACATAGCGTTGATCCATGGGCCCAAACAGTTCTAATTTTGTTTCATCAGTCCACAGAACACTATCCCAAAACTTTTGTGGTTTGTCCACATGACTTTTGGCATACTGCAGTCGACTCTTCTTATTCTTTGGAGACAGCAAGGGGGTGCGCCTGGGAGTTTTGGCATGGAGGCCTTCATTACGCAGTGTGTGCCTTATTGTCTGAGCTGAAACTTCAGTACCCGCATCTGACAAATATTTTTTCAGTTCCTCAGCAGGACTTTTTTCCACTTTGCGCTTCAGGTAACGCACAGCAGTCGAAGTCAGCATCTTCTTTCTGCCACGACCAGGTAGCGTTTTAACAGTGCCCTTTGCCTTGAATTTGCGAATGATGCTTCCTATGGTGTCTCTTGGTATGTTTAACATCTTTGCAATCTTCTTATAGCCATTGCCCTTCCTATGAAGAGAAATCACCTCTTCTCTTGTCTTCCTGGACCATTCTCTTGACTTCACCATGTTTTTAAACACACCAGTAAACTTCTAGAAGGAGCTGAGTATCACAGTCATTTTAAATCTGCCTAATTGGTGCTTATTATGCTTGATTGCTGCTCGTTAACATCCACAGGTGTTTTCAATACCTGATCAATAACACTTGAATGAACCTCTGTTCTTAAAGGGAACCTGTACTGAGTAAAATTATTTTAAATAAACATATGAGGTAACTTCAAATGAATATTACATAGTTAGCTTACCATCAGTTCCTTTCAGAAGCTCACCATTTTCTTCTAACAATAATCCCTTCCAGTTCTGACAACATTTTGTCAGAACTGAAATATATCAGTTGCTGTCAGTTATAGCTGAGAGGACAACTGATGTGCCAGTTAATGTCAATTTTTCCCTATGGCTCAAGTGGGCGATGTTACAGTTTAACAGTGTGCTGACCAGGAAGCTGTTATGGGGTAATTGACATTTCCAAAATGGAGGACGGAGAATTCCCTTGATCACAGTGGACAAACAGGGCGCAGGAGAGGAGAAAGAGATTGAGGAGTAGACTACACGGGAGGTAAGTATGACTTATGTATGTTTATTTTGTCTTTTAATTTTCAGTTCAGGTTTTCTTTAAGAGTGGTAGTATTTAAGGGGTTGAATAATTGCTGTCAATGAAGAAATACATTTTTTTTTAATACTGTATTACAAAAACAATTGATGTCATTTTAGTTGCATTTGGTTCTTTAAAAAGTCCTTGTAAGATTTCATCCTAAACACAATTACAAATGTACACTAAATTCCCTAAAACCCTTTACAGCATTGGGGGTTGAATAATTTTGAACACAACTGTAGATAATATAGATAAAGCAGTTAGCACAACCACAATATATTAATATTGCAGGCTGTGGGTAATGATTTTATGGTTGTTTCTGTTGTGTAGAAAAATAGTCATTTGAGAGTATACCCTAACATTCATTTGTATTTATTATTTGTCTAATTGGTTGCAGTGGTGTGCATGCCTTCTGATAAGCATTCCAGCGTTTTCCAAAAACTTTTGATGTTTGAAGGTGGCTAGGTGGAATTTAAAAATTCTGTTTCCCACTAGCCCAGAGATGTTGGACTTGAGAGGAAAGCAAAAAAATCACTTTTATTCTTTGTCTGACAATTCTGTTCATGCCATATTTGAACAAAAATAGTAAAATCTAATTTCATCATAGATTATTGTTTCAAATTAACCCATTTTCCCTCACATCTTACCCAATTTCTGGTCTAAAAATAATTTCAGCAGTTTATAAATGTAGCAACTTTGAAAAGTAGGAACATTTTAAGGGATTATCACAGACATGAAAATATAAGGAACACCAGGTAAATGTTGACTTTTTGGCACTTTTCTAAATGCCATTAGAAAAGTTTGAGCATGTTTTAGGCAGATCACTTGCACAAAAAAGATACTGAATGCACCATGAAAAATAGGAAGTTGACTTGGAAAGAAACAACTTTGTATTTTTGTTTAGTGACAAATTAAATCATGAAAAAAAGCATTCTCTCAGTTAAGACAGTGCTTTCCACAAAGCATAATTATAAATCAGTATTCTCTCTGTTGCATATGATCTGATCTAATGATTAGATGTTCTAAAAGGCTTGACCTTCTGAGATTATACAATTTTTAATGAAATTATTAAGCAAAATAATGGCATGAATTTTCAACTCATTGACCCGGGGCTGTTAAAATCTATATCACTGCATAGAAAGAGGCTGTAAATATTTAATATTTTAATAACTTTAAATAAAAGAAAAATAAAAGTCTCAAATAAACACTAAGCTTAAACAAATACACAGTAAGAAAAACGTAATATTCTATAACAGTGGTTAATTAGTCACATTTTAATTTTCATTTCTTTTATGTGGCAGTCAATCCCAGTACAGCTGTAGAACTGCAAAATTCAGTGAAGTTAGCTGGAAAACATACACCAGCACAGTTACTAGTTAAGTAAAAAAAAAAAAATCACAGTGAAAAAAACACACACATGTACGCACGCACACACGCACGCACGCACGCACGCACACGCACACACATACACACACACACACACACATTGTGCACTTTACTTTTCAGAAAGCCTAATGGTTCTCATGGAAAATTTGTCAGATTAGCTTCTGTAGTTGTGTGTCCTACATATTAACCACTTCGGTACCAGCAGCCTCTGCCCCCTTAAGGACCAGAGGCTGCTGGTACACTAAAATGCCGCATTCCAATGAATCGCCGCAATAATCCATCGCTCCCGCCGGTCACGCCATTCTGTCCCCGCCGCAGGCTGCTCTCTCTGCTGTCTCTATGATGGCAGAGCGCTGTGCGGCGATCAGGAGCCGCTTTCATTGGCTCCTGACCCTGTCACTCAATGTAATCCAATAGGATTGGCTTACAGTAATGACAGGGCCAGGAGCCAATGAAAACGGCTCCTGCCCGCCTCACAGTGCTCTTCCGTCAAAGAGGCAGCAGGGCAGCACATTGCGGCGGGTAGAAAGCGTCGAGAACGGCGGGAACGGGCGGGGACGCGCGGTGAATGGGACATAGAGTTTACGTCTGGTCAGAACCGCAGTGCCACCCGTCCGACGTAGATTTAAACTGCCTCAGTCCGCAAAAAGTTAATTACACTTACAACTCTACTCCAAGCATGGTTCTAACTGTACCATCTGACAGCTTAATGTGTAGAGGGCACAGATGTTAACCAGTCAAATGTTGTTGTTTTTTAAACCACTTTATCCACTGCAACAGTATATCTATGTCCTCTGTGACTTCATCTAAGCAACGAGGACGTAGATATATGATTTCTAGTAGAAGCAGTGCTGTAACGATCGGGCACACTCCCGTTACAGCCTGCTCCTGCATTAATTGGTCTAAGGAAAATGGAGTTCCCTTAGCAAATCAGTGGAACCCCCCCCTCCCCCAGGGGAATGATCAATGCTGTACCCATTAGAATTGATAATTCCACACTCTTCATTTCAGCAATTTGTAAAGAAAAGGCTGTAAAGGGAAAGCAGGACTCGCCTCCTGGGATCTAGCGGCGAACGTGCTGCAGGATCCTCTGCTCGCAGCACTGCAGTCAGCCCTGTACTTCCATGTACATCGAGTCCCGGCTTGATGACGTCATCAAGCCGGGACCCAATGTATATGGCAGTAAGGGGCTGACTGCAGAGCTGTGAGAAGTGCCTTCTGATGTACGATTGCTGCTAGATCACGGGAGGAGAGTCCTGCTTTTCCTCTACAGCTTTTTCTTTACAGATTGGGGAGGGGGGCTGCCTAACAGGAAGGGGGAAGGGGGGATGCTTAAAGTGCGGGGGTGCCTAATACGGGGTGCTGCCTAATACAAGGGGGCAAATTGGGGTGGGGGGGGGGACATTAGGTGGCACACTATGCTGGGGGGACCTATACGGGGGGATACATCAAGTTTTACTGGAGGGTGAACCTATTAATTGTTGCACATCTGGCTATCTATAATGGGAGGTTAGTGCCTGGGGCACATCTGGCTATCTATATGGGGGGACGTAATACCGAGGGCACAGCTGACTATACTGGGGGGACAACATAATACTGAGGGCACATCTAGACACCTATGGGGGGTAATTCTGGGGGCATAACTGGATACGTAAAAAGTGGGGGCCTTTTACTGGGGGCACATAAGACTATACTGGTAGCACATCTAGCTTTTTATGGGGGAGGGCTGATACTGCGGGCACATCTGGCTACCTGTACTGGGTGTGCATCTGATTATCTATACTGGGGGGAATCTTATACTGGGTACACACCTGGCTAACTATAGGGGGGTTAATAATGGGGTACACCTGACTACTTATACTGGTGGGGCTGCCTAATTTTTACGATTTAAAATATTTTTTACAAAAAGTTAACTTTATTTTAGAGACAAATATCATCATCATAAATAGTGACAGGAACATAATTTAAACTTTATGAAAAACAGGAGAAATAGCCACATAAAATTTGTGTTTTTCTCTACAGTAGTGTAAAGGATTGCGGAGATGCAGCTGCGCGGTCTGGCAGCGGGGCGGCTGTCTCCGCATTCAGACCGGCGGTTTCCACACAGCAGCATGCGTCTGGTTTGCCTGAGCCTTCTAGTGCACACAGATGGAGAGCTACGCGCGTGCGCGCTGGGAGGCAGGACCTTTATGCCAGGAGGAGAGGGATCAGCTGATCAGGTTGGTCAGCTGATCCCAGAGCGGACTGTCATTGGCTGAGTGGCGCTGGGTGGCGCTGAGGAGCGCTGCACTATATATAGATCTCGCCGCTCAGTCTTAAGTTGTCTGCCGTTGCGAATACATGCGTGTTAGCACTTAGACCATAGTCAGATCCCACAGTGTGTTAGAACCAGGTGGATCTGGGAATTCACACTGAGCCAGATTACTCTTGTGTTATTACTGTGTTATACTTTAGACTAGTTCTGGGGTGTTGTGACCAAGGACCTCACACCCAAGCTTAGGGATACTGTGTCATTGCTGTGTTATACTTTAGACCAGTTCCAGGGTGTTGTGACCAAGGACCTCACACCCAAGCTTAGGGATACTGTGTCATTGCTGAGTTATACTTTAGACCAGTTCCGGGGTGTTGTGACCAAGGACCTCACACCCAAGCTTAGAGACTCTGTGTCTGTTCTGTGTATACTCTAGACTAGTTCCAGGGTGTCGAGATCAAGGAGCTCACACCCCAGTCTAGGATACTGTGATATTTATATGTTATGACCTTTTGCTCTGTCGACCTTTCTCTTGCTTTCTGATTCGGTACCTCGCATATCTGTCTATCTGTTGCCAGACCCTGCCTGCACCCAGTTACCGAATCAGCCTTCTGTCTTTGTACCGTATCTGTCAGTGTGTTGCCGACCCAGCCTGAACGACCCTTCTGGCTGTCACTTTCCCCTTGAGTGTCAGTCTGTCTGTACTACCTGTGACATGACCTTGCTAGTGTCAGGTAACTGCAGAAACCTCCTGTTGCTCAGAGAGGTCTTTCTGCAGTCCAGCCAGGGGCTCTATCCCTTTGGAGTCCTTTGGCTGCAGTAAAGTCTGATTCCCAGTATTACAGGGAATTACTGGATAGCTAGTTATCTCTATCCCCTCTCCCAGG
>NC_090647.1:367672879-367675379 GCF_040937935.1 Hyperolius riggenbachi | reverse complement strand
CAGGTTTGAGGCTTGTGCCATTAACAGTGCAAGAATGGCAGCAATGTAAATATTCCCCTTGAAAATCAATAGGTTAATTTTGATTGGCTTTTATAGACTCCACCCACCTTTCTGGATATTAATCCCAGTCACCTAGCGACCAACTGTGCAAAGTTTGAGAACCCTACCATTAACAGTGTAAGAATGGCTGCAGTTTACATTTTCCAGTGAAATTTGTATTTGTCTCCGCCCCCTTTTTGGTTATGGAAATAAAAAGTATCCTATACTTTATTCCAGGTAGTGTACTATGTGTGTGCCAAATTTCATTCAAATCCGTTCAGCCATTTTTGCGTGATCGAGTAACAAACATCCAAACATCCAAACATCCGAACTTTCCCATTTATTATATTAGTAGGATATATATGTGTATATATATATATATATATATATATATATATATATATATATATATATATGTATATATATATGTGTGTATATATATATATATATGTGTGTATATATATATATATATATATATATATATATATATATATATGTATATATATATATATATATATATATATATATATATATATCCTACTAATATAATAAATGGGAAAGTTCGGATGTTTGGATGTTTGGATGTTTGGATGTTTAGATGTTTGGATGTTTGGATATTTGTTACTCGATCACGCAAAAATGGCTGAACGGATTTGAATGAAATTTGGCACACACATAGTACACTACCTGGAATAAAGTATAGGATACTTTTTATTTCCATAACCAAAAAGGGGGCGGAGACAAATACAAATTTCACTGGAAAATGTAAACTGCAACCATTCTTACACTGTTAATGGTAGGGTTATCAAACTTTGCACAGTTGGTCGCTGGGTGACTGGGATTAATATTCAGAAAGGTGGGCGGAGTCTATAAAAGCCAATCAAAATTAACCTATTGATTTTGAAGGGGAATATTTATATTGCTGCCATTCTTGCACTGTTAATGGCACAAGCCTCAAACCTGGTACAGTTGATCATTGGGTGACTAGGGTTCAATTTCAGAAAGGGGGTGGAGCCACAAACAGCCAATTAAATTTGTTTCATTTCGATGCACATTATTGATGCCAAACACCGCAAAGATCACAAACTTGGTAATTGATTAATTGTGTATTAGGGTTAGAAAAGTGGGCACAGCCAACACCAGCCAAATACATAAGCGGGCAACGCTGGGTCATAAGTGGGCGGAGACAAATACAAATTTTACTGGGAAAATGTAAACAGCAGCCATTCTTACACTGTTAATGGTAGGGTTCTCAAACTTTGCACAGTTGGTTACTGGGTGACTGGGGTTAATATTCTGAAAAGTGGGTGGTGCCTACAAAAGGCAATAAAAAATTACCTATTGATTTTTCAGGGGAATATTTCATTGCTGCCATTCTTGCACTGTTAATGACACAAGCCTCAAACCTGGTACAGTTGATCATTGGGTGACTGGGGTTTAAATTTATAAAAGGGGGTGGAGCCACAAACAGCCAATATGATTTGTTTCATTTTAATGCAGGTTATTGATGCCAAAGACCGCAAAGCTCACAAACTTGGTCATTTAGTAATTGATTAATTGTGTGTTAGGGTTAGGAAAAGTGGGCGCAGCCAGCACCTGCAAAATACATAATCGGGCAATGCTGGGTCATCAGTAGGCGGAGACAAATGCAAATTTCACTAAGAAAATGTAAACTGCAGCAATTCTTACACTTTTAATGGTAGGGTTCTCAAACTTTGCACAATTGATCACTGGGTGACTGGGGTTAATATTCAGAGAAGTGGGTGGAGCCTACAAAAGCCAATCAAAATTCACATATTGATTTTCAAGGGGAATATGTAATTGCCATTCTTGCACTGTTAATGGCACAAGCCTTAAAGAGAATCTGTAACTTCAAAACGTCCCCTGGGGGGTACTCACCTCGGGTGGGGGAAGCCTCAGGATCCTAATAAGGCTTCCCACGCCGTCCTCCGTCCCTCAGGGGTCTCGCTGCAGCCCTCCGTACAGCGGTGACGCCAATATGTACCTTCCCGGCTCCTGCGCAGGCGCTCTGACGGCTGTCGGCTCTGAAGTAGGCGGAAATACCCGATCGCCGTCGGGTCTGCTCTACTGCGCAGGCGCAGGTCTCCGGCACCTGCGCAGTAGAGCGGACCCGATTGAGATCGGGTATTTCTGTCTACTTCGGAGCCGAAAGCAGCCACAGCGCCCCTGCTGGAGCCAGCAAAGGTAAATATTGAATTGACAGTCGGGTCTGTCGCCGGCTGTTTGGAGGGCTGCAGCGAGACCCCCATGGGACAGAGGACGGCGTGGGAAGCCTCATTAGGATCCCGAGACTTCCCCCACCCGAGGTGAGTACCCCCCAGGGGATGTTTTTGATGTTACAGTGTCTCTTTAAACCTGGTACAGTTGGTTATTGGGTGACTGGGGTTCAAATTCAGACAAAGGGGGGAGCCACACACAGCCAATTAGATTTGTTTAATCT